>NC_136788.1:16997826-17048361 GCF_947034865.1 Barbatula barbatula | reverse complement strand
CAGTTGTGTAGGATATGATGTCAGCGCCGGCCCGATTACCTCATGAACATTTATTTTTAGATCTTTTCATCTCAGAGTGACTCATGACCCTCTTCACACAAGCTGTTTTTCTCAAACTTGCTCGACCTGGAACAGTTTTTAAGATCAGACGCACAACTCGCTGTTTGGTCAACGGACAGTAATAAACACTATTTCAGGATTTCATCACACAATGTCGCACATCGACGCTAAAACACAAAACACTTTTATCTCAAACATCTCAGTTTCTTCATCTCATCTTATGTCTATCTTCACATCCCACAATCTTCCCAGTGAACTGGGAGTTTATTCAAATCAAGTCTGAGATTGATGATTTCTGGAACACTATTACGTGGACGTTAAAAGAGCGTGTCGTGTGAAATTAACCTGAGCGAGAACACCACGTGTGTTTGCGTTATCATGATCATGAGAAGCTCTGCTATCAGTTCTTCGTTTCATCTGGAGTGATGAAAGCTTTCAGCGACGTGTTGACTTGTGAATGCACACACAGGAAGTGAAGCGATGGGCTTTCCACTTCCTGTACGCCACAACGTCTTCAACTAAAAACATGCGTTCTGACCATTCATTTGCACGATGTGTGTTCAACACTTCCGCTTTTAAAGGGGTCATATGAATCATTTTAATAGTATAGTTTGTTTTAGATATAATTTAATGTGTTTACATGATTTAAGGTCCACATCCCGTGTATGTTTGTTTCTCCTCTTTGCTCTGCCTCTGAAACAGGCATATTTTTTACAAAGTTCATCGTTCTGAAAAGTGAGGAGTGCTGTGATTGGCCAGTTAGCCAGTGTGTAGTGATTGGTGGAATACTGTAAGCGTGTGAGGGAAATGTAACGCCTCTGACCATATTTGGAACATCAGGTTCATCTTCAATTGTCCTGACAGATACGCCCACCTTACTTGTGTTTACATTTGGGCGGTCTTAGTGAAATCATACCACGAGCTGATGTAGATTTGTGGGGGTGTGGCTACACGAGGCGTTTCAGGCAGGTCTGGGTGAGCACTCGCTTTTACATAGAATGTATCTTTTTTCCCCACACTTTTAATTCTACAATTTCACGTGTCTAATACATGCATGAGCAACTTATAACACATCAAAGACACGTAAAACACGTATTAGCGCCATATGACCCCTTTAACACATTGTGTATGTTCAAGTATACGTACAATACAGCACTGAAAGCTGTCAATCAATCATTTTGCGATTGTTTCTAGTTCCGTATTTTTGCGAGTGAAATGGAAATTCTAATGAGAAACGGTGGGCGTGGCTTTCGACTTTCTCTGCGATTTGATTGGATGTATTAAAACAGCCGTTGCATTATGAAATGGAACTGGCAGCAGACTGACAGTTAAAGGGGAGGAGTTAATGGATGCTCCGCCCAAGCCGTCTAACATACGTCATCTAAGATGGATAGTCGCTACAGGACGGAAGTGCATTTTCAGATTTAAACTGAAGATTTTGAGGGCACAGGAATTTATAAAGAGAATGACCCACATTGATAAACTATTTACAATAAACGCTGCAATATTTCATGACAAAATAGGCACTGTCATTTTTTATTTCACTGGGACTTTAAACAGTAGCGAAAACCAGTGTTTTTTTTCATTTGTGATATATCTTAATAATACTGAAGAAGCGTCTGTAATGTGTGAAATGCGACATGATGTTATTAGATGAGAAACAACGTTTACAAGCTGGTTTCTACAAAATGAGTGTTAGTTTGCACAACCTTCTCACCCGACCTCTTCACGTCACCTCAGGTCTCAGTTTGTGCTCGTATACACGTGGCGGTGAGGAAGGGCCGGCTTTTCAACACGCCGCCAGACTTATTGGAAGAATCATTAGTGCCACTTCAAGTGGAGACCCCTGGGATCTGTGTAATGAGGGCTGTATGGCTCTGGTCATGAGAGTCCATCGGCCTGGAACATGTTCAACAAGTCAAAGACTGATTTAAATATGATTTTTTAAACCGGGCTCTGGTTTGCACACTACACGAGCAGATTATGGAGAATCAGATGAACTCGTTCTCCTGGTGTCATTTGAAAAGGCTTAAATTTCATTGGAGAGCGGGTGCGACTGCAAACACTTAACGTAATGAAGCATGGATTCCCCCGCACACGAGCGTAAAGTCTGCTAGGAAACAACATTACGGCCACATCTGCAATGAATGCGAAGCCTGCGGAGCATTAAAAAACATCTTGAGGCTCGAAGCGTCACGTGAAGATCATCTGAGAGCAACAACGGATGCTATGTGTGAACCTGGAGCACAAAACCAGTCTTGAGGAGCACACAAATAATTTACTAATAATTATCATAAACAATTCTATCCATCTGATGCAATCATACTTATAAAATGGTAATCATAATAATCATATTTTATACAAAAAAACATGTAAAGATTGGAATGTAAATATATTTATAAACTTGTTTAAGTAGTAGCCAATAGGGAAGTATTAAGAATATGTGAATATTACAATCCCGGTAATAAAACAAACGAGGCCACACCCACTCACTCTCTCCTCCAAAGACCACACCCACTCAATGGGCTTGTTTGACTTGATGCGGTGCCACTAGATCTGACAGGTGGATGACATCAAAGCAACATTTTACGTTTTTTTCAAATCGCCCCTGCAATACTTTGATTTCATCCGCCTGCCGGATCTTGCGATGCCGCATCCAGTCGGACAAGCCTAACCTGTCCTCCCAAGACCGCACCCACTCTTTCTCTCCTCCCAAGACCGCACCCACTCTTTCTCTCCTCCCAAGACCACACCCACTCAATCTCTGCTCCCAAGCCCATACCACTCCCACTTTTCCATACCACACCCATCTCTCCGCCCTGTGCCTCTGTTGTCGTCCTGAACAAAGACAGATTCATTCTGCACAGGTGTGTCCTGTGAGCACCGCAACCAGCAGCGGCTCAGCACTTTATGAAAGAAGGTGTGTGTGTATTAAGATAAACAAAAGGCCAGTGTATATGCACATGGAAAAGAAAGGGTAAAGATGTGGGTCTATTTAGGTACCTCCATGTGAACACTGCTTCTTGTATAAATTAAGTTAAGAGTTTGAGTTTTTAATAGACAAGCTTCATTGAATCACTGTTTGTCATATGCACCTGTGCAAACATCTGCTGCTGCCGCTGCTGCTGGCTTCAGTTTCCAAGAGATTGAATTCATGTTCCAGCAGACGCATTATCCAATCAAACACTTGCATGCTACTCCGATCCACACTCGGACAAACCCACATCAGAGCGACCGGACCGGACCACCTGAAGCCACCTAGAGCGGGTCAACACAACATTCAGGTGTTTCCAGAGTACAGACAGACTCCTGGAAGCCGACAGAAGAAGATATTTGTACAGGTGCGTAAGAGAGAAAAGAGGCAAACCTTTGAGAAGAGAGAAACTCACATCTCTGGCATCTCGCTTGATATATCAAATGCAAGCTGAAAGAAATCCTCAGTGTGCTTGAAAAAGATCACTTTCTGTTATGGAAGCAAAAGAGAAAGTTTTTCGGGTGGCCTAGAGAATGTGAACTGACACTAAGGTAACAGTAATTTCATCTGCGCTCTGTGTTTATTGGAAGATGAACATTTATTTACTCTTTCTCTTCAATTAACCTGCAATTACTACCACATTATACCTATTTCACAGCATTACGCACAAACACACAAACAATACAAGAACTCTGTATCAAAACAAACACGATTGACGAGAAGAAGAAAATGACCGGCCGGACACGCAGACTCAACTAAATCAAAACCCAAACACGTTAATGTTCAGTAATAAGGGACTGATGGGACGGGAGGATCAGGGGTCGGAGGTCAAGCTCTATACAAAATAAACACGCCAGCGTGCCGTTTAACGCAATATCCTGTGTTTATTTTTCTTTGCCATCGTTTTTTTTCTGTTTGTGAACAATCTATCGGGCCGGAGGAGGCGAGAGCTCGATGAACTACAGCTTTGTCGATGTAATTTCAGAGTTTGTAATGTAGAATTTGTAGTTTGGTATCATTCATTCATTCATTCAAAGTGCACGGATAAGTCATCTAGATGTCTTTGTGGTCTTTGAAGTCTGAGCAGAAGACATCAGGAGATTATGCTGATCTGATATCACTATCTACCGAAGAACAGAGAGAACGCATATCTCTGATCAACGCAGAGCACAGAACATTGAGCTGACATCTGAGGTCAAAGGGCAAACGAACCAAAGAGCAAATCAGAAGCTTTGTGTGAGTCTGGATGATGTTTATCTGGTGAGAGAGATACTGTAAGAGTCTGAATAACACACACTCGCTCACCGATCATTAAACAAATTACATTTATACTGTAAAAAAGTTGTACGGTTCAGTAAATAAAGTCCTGCTTCCTACTAACAGCAATGCATATATATATATACTACGGTAAAAAACATGGCATTGCAAAATGGCTACAGGTTGGCCATATAAACGATAAAAGGCTTCAAATTCATCAACAAAAGACCATTCAGACACATCCTGTAATGAAGGTGCGGAACAGGAAACAGACGTTCACAGACAGGAAACAGTACCTGCTTGAGGTCAGGTGCTGAGTGGACACAGACTCTTGCTCCTTTGCAAACGGATTTCTCAACAGACTGAAAGAGAGAGAGAGGCGCTTTCTTCATCTCATGACGGATGAAGCACAACATCTTGAGATGTTTCAGAAGGATGGAAAAGCAGAAGTGCTGTGAGAGAAATGAGATGAGAGAGAGGGGAAAGGAATGAAAGCACACTGGGTGGTTGTGTGTGAGCTGATGCATGAACGTAAAGACCAAATACTACAATGACAGAGAGACTGAGCGGATCTGATCAGATTATAAAATGTAAAATGATGAACAGATGGAGGATAAAGCCGAGTAACTCACCGTGACGCGGCTGTAACTACAGGTAGAGCGATGTCATCGCCGGTGAAGTCCAGATCATCCATCAGGCTGTTGTGTCGCGAGATGTCAGGGCCGTCCAACTTTTCCTTAACTGTAAAAAAAAACAGTGTTAAGCTCATTGCACATTGAGTCAGAAATTAGCTTCCGAAATGTCTGCACGTTATAAAATAAATACGGCATCAGTAGCGAGCATTTTGTGAGGCGTTTTGTGATTTCAGAGACACGGTACAAACGAGCGACAAATATGAAGAAACGTATACAAAAATTTCGGACTGCAAAGATCTATAATTTTCATTTAAGAACCAGCAATTCTGAAATAATTTCAAGTAAATTAAATATCATTTATATCAAGTCAATTGCCGTTTTGCAAGTACCGCTCAAAGGTTTTAGAACACTTCACTTGTTTCTCGTCATCTTAAAAAAAAACGTTGATGTGTATAATTAGTTAATTTAGCGAACATTACGTTTTTTTCTAAAACTAACGTTAAATTAAAAAAATGATTTTGAAATGGACGATTTTGACTGAATCATGAGGGGATATAGATGGGAATTAATAAATAGCTTCCAAAGTTTCCTTTGATATATTTTATAATTGTAATAAGTTGTGGGAAACATATGAATAAATACGTAAATGTTCTAAAGCATTCGACCGGTAATGTAAAGTGAACATTTGTCTGAATTTTGAGAGATAAGAACAGAAATTACAACTGTAAACAAAAATCTTCAGTTGATTTAAGCATTGTGAAATGTTGGAAAAGGCAGAAATAAAGACAAACTATGTAAATGACAGTGTGTACCTGGAGAAGCAGGACATGTGAGTGCGAAAGCCGACCACGAACGCTGGCGGTCTAATAACATGCAGACAGAGAAAACACAAACTAAGAACATGCTTCACGACTCAAACACGGTCGGAAAGTTTCTCTCTGATGTTCCTCGTAAGAAACTACAGTCATGAGTCTCCTCCAGAGATCTCAGATCTCAACAACGTCTCAAACTGTGCTCAGATCTGCCAAAACACAGAAGACTGCAATCAGGAGATTTTAAAGATGGTGAGAAATAAAAACAGGAGACGTGACGTCTTCAGGCTGAAAACAACAGACAGAGCAGCACCACATTAACATGCCAAAACAGAAGATGAAAAGACGTGACGGTAAAGAGCCGAGACACTCCATCACTGTCTCACCTGATGAGCGGAAGAGTTTAGTGATGCCTGTGTCAGAGGAAACAAACATACCCATTCAAAACCAATCCGGACATTTTGTCTGGGATCCAATCACAGTGTATTATCTTCTTAACCAATCAAGATACATTTATTTGAAAAACAAAATGACTTAAAATCTAAATTGTGCACTTTTGCTACATAGACGAACAGATTCGACCAATTCAGTAAGAAAATAACATCTTACCCGAATGGCAGATATTGATTTGATTCATATATATATATAAGAATTTTTCTGTTTAATTCAATGTGTTTTGCTTTAAGAATGTGCTGGAAAACTAAATACAGTAGATTTTAAATAATGTCATTGCATATTTCATTCACTCTCCTGTATTACTTTTTATTATTATTTGTATTATTAATATTATTAAGTTTATTCATTCATTTTATTTATTTAGTATTCTTTTTAATATAAATGGACTATTGTAAAGCAAGCAAAAGTTAAAAGACAAAAACACAAATAAATGTATTTTTTCATCACATGTTGTATTGAAAATCAAATGATGTCAAAGATGCCTGGTGGTTTGGGACGTTATTACAAAATTTTCCGAGATGCTTCAAATAAAATAAAAACATCCGTAACACATTTTCAAATATCGTAAAAGCATCGCACTGAGCCTTTGAACTCAGGTTTGTGTTATCAAAGGACACAGACATGTGTTGCGATTTCATTATCTTTTTCCTATCCACTTTAAATGACTCTTCAGAAGTGACGCTTGCGTGTGTGTGTCTCTGCTGGGGACGGTCTGTTTTAAAGGCATTGCTTTTATCATAAAGCCGTTTGACAGGAAATCCCGTAAAAAACAGACTTATTAAGAGGCAGGCGAGGCAGACGGCTTTAGCAGAAGATCATTTGATCACAGGATGTGTTCCGCTCACATGTGGAAAATGACAATCATTCACAAGGGAAAAAATGGTCATGTGACAGCGTCAGCTTTTTATCTTTTCATTCGTTTTTTTGTCTTTACGTTCGCACTCAAACGTGACACTTCCGCTCAATTTGGGGTGGAGAATGAACACAGATAAACGACAAGGGCGTCTTTTTCTTTTCGGCTAATGAGATTGATCTCCGAGATCTAAAAACAAAGCTTCAGGAAATTAAATTATTAAGAAAAAAACGTTTAATACACCTAAATAGAGATATCGTCCATATCTCTTATAATCTTCATATTTACGTTCGCTTTTCATGCGACGGTTTATGCTTTCGGTAGAAATCTAACTAATCTATACCAGTGGTTCTCAAATGTTGTAAGGATCCTTTGTATACAGTGCCCTTGACATTTTTATTAAACCAAAAGCATATTCAGTTATACAATCCCAGCATTCCGAGCAAGAGAGGTGGTACCTGCAGGCTCCTCTGAAAAGACAGCATCTTTGTCGTCGATGTGCTCGTAGGTGATCTGAGGGATGGAGAGCGCTCTCTCTCCTGCGGGACCCAGTGAACCGTTGTCGCGCGTGGCTTTGGGTTTTCGTTTATATCGCTTGCTCTGTGGACGTAAAGTAAACAACTCATATTTGTACTTTTATTGTATGGAACAAGAGTAAACTATGTGATGTGATATTGTGCCTTGTCATACGCCAAGATAAGTAAAAAGAAATTCATAATTCCCTCGATGTGACGTACGTAACATCTACATTTATGCATTTCATGAATCTAAGCATTAATGGAAATCAAACCAATGACTGTGCCATTGCTTTACCAGATGAGTTAAAAGAACAGTAGATGTTCAACAATAAAACATTTAATCTCACTTAACATAATCTCATACACGATCAACCACAGACACTCCAAAAACGTTCTTTCCTCACTGATGTCTGTGTTTGCCTTTTATGCTAAAATCCCACAGATGTACAATTCAAATTTGGCCTTTTTTGAGAATGTCATGAATATCCATGTTAAAAGCCGAGCGTAAAACACCTCCTACACTAATGAATTCTGCGGTGGCCGTGCCACCTACACAGCCAAATACCTCCAGAGTAAAACATGAGTCACGTCACAGCGCGCCACGAAATCTCACGGCTCAGAGACGGCGAGCGGGATTTGCCAGTGAAATCCCAGCTTCCCACTGGCCTGAACAACTGCTGAGGGGGGGGAGAAATACGGCAGGCCGTGAAAGGCTGGATAGAGAGATGAATGAGAGGTTTATGAACGAGAACAGTCACACGCCCGCACGGAAAGAGGTGGACTCGGCCGGCCGCACTGCCCAATATGTTCGGAGTCAGAGCTATACAAAGATTTTTTTGTTGTTCCTTGCGCTACACAAAGGGTTTCGTTCCCAGGAGAGAGGCTGCGATGACATCATCGCATTTGACTGCGCCTTTGTGCGAGACAGACAAAGAGGGCGTGGGGTCAAGCGGGTGACCGAGAGAGAGAGAGAGAGAGAGGGAAGAAAAAGACTCCGTCTCATCAGGTCTCTCACGGATATTCTCACACCTACACTCACATCCTGACCCACTGTCCTCTTTAATACACATGAAACACACAGTGAGGTCAAAACAGCGTTCATATCAATGATGAAGGACAGGACGGAACCTGTTCTTACAGTGAAACTGAAATGTTGACTGTTTCAAGATGGCGGCTGTGTAGACACGTCTGGAGCTGTCCAATGTGGCAACATTAACTTATAAAATGTATTGTAAGCCCATTTTAAAGCGTAATGTAAGGTGTTTCAGGGTGTTTTTTATGCCTGCAGTGGTCTCCCTGCCCCCCCCCCCCGTGTTAGTAAGAAAACCTTTAAAAATTGACATGAGAAAAAGCATTAAAAAGTCGCTATATATTAGTCATTATCAGGGTTCAGATCATTAACTAAAACTATTAAAACATATAAATAAAAATACTCTATAAATAAAATATAGGTGTAAATATATATTGTAATTTAAATCATTATACAAAATATTTATTCTATAATTAATATATTTGTTTAATCTATCTATTGACGTATTTATTTATCCTATTATACATATTGTTGCTTTAGCAATGAACTGAGGACGTTATGGCACTTACATTTTTAAATCAAAATAAATAGATAAATCTATAACCTGTATAACAACGGTTAAAAAATTTAAATATATAAAAGTACATTAAACTGCCAGGTATTAAAATAAAATTAACATAAATGAAAGCTCATTCAACATATTATAAAAATACAACAACAAAAGCTAAAATAACTCCAGTTGGCATTTTCTTTTTCTTTTTAATACTATTTTTATCGTCATTAAAGATAACAAAACAGTATATTTCTTTAATGAACTTATGAATCGTGCATTCAGGACAAACAGGTCAAATTTGTGTTCAAGTTCACATCACCTCTTTCTGTCAAACTGACGGGACGTGACCTGAAACAGCCATCACACCCTCTACTGTTTACCTACATCCTGCGCTGACCTTCACAGCCTTTAGAAAAGCCCAAACACAATAATAGGCAAAAATGCTTTTACCGTCTCGACTATACAGCGCCCCGCTACGGAGGCTCACGGAGGACAATCGACAGGAAGAAACAGAACAATAAGCCGTCACAAAACAAAAACAACACAAAAGACTCCAGACAAGACAGTGGTGTGTTTGTGTGTTTGCACAAAGGGGAGGAAGTCGAACATTTTTCTTCTCACCAGCCGTCTGAAATTCCCAGGACTGGAGTTTTCAGAGCTTATGATGGGAACGTAGTCGCCCGTCAACACGTACATCTTCCATGTGGCCGCGCAGCCGTCCGGCTTCTCGCAGGCGTAGCATCTCCACAGCGTCTGAAACCGAGAGAGAGTTACGTTACGTTACGTTAGGAAAAACCATCAATGACAGACGAAGAAAAGCCTTTCGCTACACACTGCAAAGAATTACATTCTTACTAAGCATCTTTGTCTTGTTTTTGGTAAAAATATCGAATTGACAAGAAAAGTGGCCGAAGATATTTACTCTTGTTTTATCAAAAATAATATAAGAATGAAGTAAGTTTATGGTAAAAAACCTGCCAAAGGGGCGAGAAAAATAAACTTGAATTTAGTTTGACCTTTTACTCAAAAGTTTATTTTTCTCATTTACTTGTTTTTGCCATAAACTAACTCTATTCTTATATTTTTCTCCTTTAAAGAGACTAAATATCTTGGGTCACTTTTCCGGTCAAGTAAGCGATTGAAGAATGTTTAGATATTTGTACTACAAAACAATAAAAAACAATTAGTCAGAATATCTTTTTTTGCAGCTCAGTACCTGTATGAGAGACGCGGCGGCAGGAATCTGACGGTTAAAATGTTTCTGTCTCTGTTTCTGTTGAACTTTAAGAGCGAAGCCGGATCCCAGAATCCCCTGCACACGGAGAAAAATATCAAAATAAAGTGCATGGTCTGAACGTCAGATTTTTGAACAATCAGACATTTAGGTGTTTCTGACCCAACTAAATACAATAATGCATTGTAAATTGTGTATTTGTTCTGTAATTGTACTTGATTGTAAGTGTATGTTCTATAATGTGTAACATGAAGACTGCGGGCCCCTGGAGGCTCCATCACTCCTAAATGGACCACATTAACCCCGGACCCCATTACTGCAGGACCTCTATAGGGAAACACTGAACCTGGGCCCCAGACACCAGTGTGTGTGTGTGTGTGTGTGTGTGCGAGCAGAGAGAGAGAGCAGATAGTGTGTTTACCGCGGGCAGAGCGAAGAAAGATATCGCAAACACACTGAAGCAGGAGGCGATGGCTTTTCCAATCCACGTCTGAGGGACTTTGTCTCCGTAGCCAATTGTAGTCACCGTAACCTAGAAGAGAAAAATGTTTGATATTGTTCATTCATAAAGAGACCATTTATCCTGCAAATCACAACTCTCATATGGTCTGTGAGTCTTTCTTCAGTTGAACACGAAATAAGATATTTAAAAAAAAAACGTGTCAGTGGTTTTGTGGTGATACAATGGAAATCAATGGAGTTAAACGTTGTTTGACTATCGACATTCTTCAAAATATCTTCTTTTGTGTTCTGCAGAAGAAAGAAAGTCATAAACATCTTGGTAACTGCATGGCAACACCTTGTCTTTGGAAATAAATGTGCTGAAACGTCGAAGCCTACACAGCGTAGTTTATTTAAACGTTGGACCCAACAAATCCACATCAAATAAATTCTGCGTCGTTTTCAAAGACGTCTATTGAAGTTCAAGCCCTGTTGGGTTTTCCCATAATCCTCCAGAAAACCTGGATGCTGGAAAATAAACAAGGCACGTGAAAACTCGGTTCATTCCAAGACACCCAGAGCTCATTCTGGGGACGAGGTGAGTTTGCGTTCCTTCTATTCAAGAGGAACAAAGAGGACTAAACCAGGACGAGGCGTCAAACAAGTGCTTCGAGTTTAATCCCACCACTAAAAATCCAAAAGACCACAATGGTGGCGACATGGGAGCTTCAATAGTCACTGGATTTCAAGTGCCACGGGTGGCGGCCCAGACTGTGTGTGTGTGTTATTGTGACTTCAAGACCCCTAATATTCTTCAACCAACTGATTCACATTGAGTTATAGAGTCATAGAGTTCAGTCTACGTGTGTGGCAAAACCAAAACTGACATCATTGTGTGTGTGTGTGTGTGGGGGGGGGCTGTGATTACAGCGCTGGGTGTAATATTGCTTGATTCTTGATCTTTTTTTAAATCATAATTTTGGTTACTAACATTACATTAACATTTAAACTCAAATTCACAATTTTCTAAGAATGTTTAGGAGACATAAAAATAGAATCAAATGAGAGTGTAAACACATGAAGAGTCTGGATGTGTAACGAATCATCTGGATTTGAGTCAATGTGATGAGAAATGTGTGAGTTCATACTGAGATCTTCACTAATATTGACTTTTGACCACAGACGAGACGAATCTGAGCTCAGTTTCTGAAATCTCTTCTGAGACACATCTGTGACATTTCTGACTCTTTTTCTCAAGAGAAATACCAGAGACGCACAATGATGTCTGGGAGAAATAATTTAGACATTAATGAGATCTCATCTGTTTTTCTGTCTAATAGGTTCTGCGGATGTCACAAAGGCCATGCGAACAGGAGAATTTCCGGTGTTTTCTCAGATCTTTGGTTTGATTTCTCTGTGATCTCACGTAAGCCAGATGGAACAGCAGCAACTTTCTTGAGTCAGCGAGAAGCGGAGTATTCGGCGAGAACTCAGAGAGCGTTCATGAGTTTTGAGAATGACTCCGGCCAGCTGTAACCTGCACCTGCAGATCCTGAAAAAACAAGGAGCGGTTTGCTCGGACGCGATTATTCATGAATCTCTTTAATGTCTCAATGGCTTCTTATAGGCATCTGCAAAAGAGATCTCATGGTAAACATTTCTCGACGATTAATCTGAGATATGTCATCCGCATTACAGCAACAAAACTGTCTCATTTACACCAATTTTCTGAGCTATGAAAGAGAAACCACTGTGAAGTTTTCTGTTCGTTCTAAATTAAAGTTCATTGCGGACACTTCTTTTCTTCAATCATGTTTTACAGTCTCGGACACAAAAGCGGGTCGACTCCCATTCAGGGTTTCTTATTGCTGCCACCTTCATACAAACAAACGCTTTTGTGTGCGATTCAAGAGCCGTCGGGCGGCCGTACGCTTTCTGACCTGCTCTAAACAGAGAGGGAACCTCCGCAATTACAGCTTTAATTCACACGTCCAGCACTTTACTGCAGAGAGAAGAGAATGAGAGGTAGAGAGGTGAAAAGATCAGAAGCGAGGCCTTTTGTACGTCCTGGATTCCTCTACGATTGCTTTCTCATTACGCTTCACACTAAATTCAGCATTTCAATGACCTGCACGGAAACTTTATTCACCATCGACTCGATTCACAGCGGCTTGTTTTAGAAGACTTTTACTATAGGTGCCGTTTCAAAGCAAAATGAATCGCTGGACATTTACATGTGTTTGAAAACGTCTGTTGAGGATATAAACATTCCCATCGGCCGAACAACCAAACATATTAGTCCTGATAGCAGTCTATAGTCCTGTTACATACATACAAACAATTTGATCCAGTCATCCAGACAACAAATCTGTGCAAGTGTGAACACATGACATCTCAGATGAGATGTTTGATGGGATAAAGCAGATATACTCACCACACCCCACCAAAGAGCATCGGCATAGCTGGAAAAACCAGTTTTTCCCTCTTCATCCACGGCGTCTTTCTCCGCCAGATACACAAAATATGAGGAGAAGATCAGGCCCAAGAATCCGATGTACAGCGTGGTGATCAGCTCCTTAACCGGGGAAAGAAAGAGAGGCGTTTAGTAATAACATGATTTATATACATTTTGTATTAACTTTTATACGTTTTGTGATTTTGTTGAAGCCCTAATATATTATACAGCACTTGTGACGAACTTCTGGCTGTTTCGAAGGGTTTATAAACAGACCTGCAAACTCGGAAGAGGTGAAAAGGGTGACGGCCACATGTCACGTACGGCGCAGCTGATCACATGACAATCATTTTGAGCTATCAAGTTTGCAGGTATGAATAAAGAAGGTTTTTTTTAATCTTTCATTGTAGGAGTAAAGAAAGGAACACTATACATTTTCATTATTACTCGTCATACACTATGTACTTTATAGTGACATTTACGCTCATTTTAAGAAGAGGATGAGAGTATCCCAGGTGCTGTATGCCACAGACCGCTTTCCAAACACCTTAAAAGGCAAACTCTGACTTCAGACACACGAGCCCCCGAGCCAATCACGTCTGATCCACTTAAAACTTCATAGGCCGTACGGATGGATTTAACATGCCTTTGATCCCTCAAACAGGAGCTTTCTGCTCAGATGATGTTGATGTGGATTTACGAGGCCATATTTGGAGTGATATTCTCAAAGCTGATTACGACACATCAGCCATTAGATGAATTCACTGACTTTTACTGGACCGTAGAGAATTATGCCATTACGCTCACTGCAACTATAACAAGACCCAATCTGACGGGGAACCCGCGAGTACCTGCCGGTGGATGAAGACCACGGATCCCAGAAGTCTCCACGTTCCACCTTGACGGTCCACATGAAGCATTCGCAAGATCTGCAGGAAACGGATTCCTCTGCAACCAATCACACGAGAGCTTGAAACAACAGCACGCTCAGACATGTGATGCAGTGAGATACTGTGGTAAATGTGATTAATGTGATCGGTTTAACCGATGACAATTCTGACCTGATCGCTGATGTGGCGAAGACCTGCCCGTTTGATCCCACGCTTAAAACCACAACGGACGCCACCACCACTATCAGATCTGTGACAACACCAAGAGATTTTCAAATCAGACATACAAGCTTTCTCAAAACTAAACAGTTACAGTTTTGGGTAAATGTCAAATTTCTTTTTTGACAATTTGAAGATCGACACATCGTTTGATCAGCTGGACCCGAATTTGGACAAAAATGATGAAAAACACAATGGATCTTTAGAAACAGGTGTGGTGTAAGTCAACGGGTACCTATGATGGAGATGGGCTTCCTGATGAAACGCAGACGTCCTTTAGCACCCACATATTTACTCCGACAGCCGGCCGACCACAGCCGGACCGCATACTCTGACCCAAAAAACACCACCAGCACGATCTCCTGAAGAAACAAAAGACACACGTGTGTCAAGAGACATTTGTGAGATTTCTAAATCTTTTTGATCGGAGAAATATCTGATAAATGAATGAGACTAAAGTTAAATTTTACCATTCAGTCTACGTTCAAATTTCATACAAAATAAATAATTGAGTTGTTCTTTTCTTAAAACTGATAAATCACTTAAACTGAATGTGCACACAGAACTCAAGTCTTCACGAGACCCTTCCTGAAGCTCAACATCAGTTGAACTGATATAAAATATCGCCATCCAGTGGACACATGAGTAACTGCTTCTGGCTCTACATCCCATTTAAGAAGATGAACTTTCCTAATGAGTGTCCCAGGTCTTTGTGCAGATATATTTATCTAAAACATTATTTTTGTAATAGTTTTGTAATACACTGACTCACCATCCAGAAGAGAGATCCGGTGGCAAAATCAGCATACTGCTCGATGGTGGACAGGACACTGAATATCAGGCACACAAGGACCATGAGGAACCTGAAGACACCACGCAAATCATTCAAAACTATATTATTACATGTTTCAGACACTGAGTTAAAGTCTGCAGCCGTTTGTAAAGACATCTGCACACACACCATGAGAAACGCACTTCAAAGATGAAAACACACATTGTTAAATCTGCATTAAACCAAGTAAGTCTGTATTAGGACAGACTGTAACATATTATATTTAAGGGTTTAGGAGAGTAGGAAAGTCTGTGGTAGTGCTGTGCGATATTGAGGAAAAATGTGATATGCGACAGCATGCTAAATAATGCGATATTTGATACACGATACAATATTTCTTTTCCTAAAATCAATTTAAATTGTATTAAAATATATTAAAGAAATGATATAACCAACATATATTTCACATTATCTGAGGAAAAAGAAAGCATCACTACAACTTGTGAAAGTGAACGGCCGTGTTTTACCGTCGCATTAAACACATCTGACATTTAGCAAACAAACATAAAATAAAAAAAACTAAATTTGGATTGTTGATTGACTTGCGTCAGAGCACGAGCTCGCTATCATGCGCACGCACGCATATCCCATCTAACATCCGCCTGCCAGATAGATACTATACTATCAGCAACCACCTAAAACTCTGAACATACATCACTTTTCAAAGAATTAAAGAACTCATTTATCGCAAACCATTGCGATTAGGGATGCTCATATTGATCGATTAACCGTTAACGGATAGTAAACTTTGCTGGTCCTTCTGGGTTTTCGTTTAGTCATAATTTGTTTATTATTTATGTTATTTTCTTGCCTGTTTATTTTAAGTATTATTTCTGGTTTTCTCCATTGACCTTAAAATTTACTTTAGAGTATATACGTTTCCTAAATATTACAGAAACAACAAGAGACATCAAACATCAAAATCCAACATATCACAATCAAGTATTCCATTTCATAAAGGATTCGACCATAACAACAGCTGATAAACGCGCACACACACAAGCAGGCACACACACACACACACACACAGAGCGGCCAGATGGGTAAAACAGATTACACACATAAATACACACGACTACAAACACACTTAACAAACAAACCACTTTCTGTATGAAGACAAACACACACATACACGTCTTCGGACAGTACACCCCCCTTAAGATTCAAAAAGACAAACACACAACGTGACTTACACACTGCTGTCACAGATCAAATGTCACGTGTGCGAGTTATAGAAGAAGTCAAGACGTTCGCGTTACGTCACATCCAGATGTACGGGCACATCTGCTGAACGTCTTCAATCTGTTGTCATTGACATTCTTCACTGATGACGGCCATCAAACCTGCTGCATACACAAACTTTTACAGCATTCTGAAAGTTTAGGATATCGGCTTCTCTACGGTTAAGGTTTTGTTCTACAATATACTGTTCTAAGTATACAAGGTTCTGCTTTTTAATGTTCCATTCTATAAAGATCTATAGAGTCTTTCATCAGATGCACGCGCCGTCCCGAAGTTAACTTCCGGTCTGTGGTTGGTTATAATATAACAATTTAATTTAGATGAATATGTTTTAATATTCATATTTTATTGTATATTCATTGTATTCAATTAAAATACTCAACAGTTAATGGTTCTTTGCATCTAGATCTATAGCTTCTTTGTGCTCTAGGTTTCATTCTATAGGGTTCTGCTCTACCTCCGCTATATCCTGTAATATCTTTAATTAGCGCCAAACGCACTTCATTTTAACCGTTTCCGTGGATTACTCTATCAAAACTTTTAAATAAAAGAAAGGACTTCGTTTTTTACCAGGGTTCGAAGCTTGACTTCAAACCCTACCTATCAAGCTTTAGGGCACTTTCCAACACCACAACCAGATTTTTCACAAGTGGCTTAACATAGGGTGCCAGAACACAAAGATTTACATTTGAAGGACAGTGTTTGTCAGAGGGGGTGAATGCCATTACCTTTTACTCTCATTAACTTCAGAGACATCCATGCTTTAACATCCAAGAGGCAAGCGGCCACCTGATCTTATATTTAAGTGGAAAATACATTTGTGTGTCGTCTGCATAACAATGATAACTTAAGCCATACTTTTCAAAGATGTTTGAAAGTACCCAGAAGGAGCATGTATAGAGAAAATAACATGGGGGCTAGTGTAGATCCTTGAGGAATCCCACAGCTCAAAGAGCCGTTTCAGTTTGTTTAGAATGGAAAAAATTGGTCTAAATTTTGATGGATCGGTAGACAATTTCAACCATTATACAGAAAGTAAATGCTGTTACTCATGAACACAGAAATATAACGTTTTCAAAGTTCTGTCATGCTAGAAGATTATGTGCAAACTATACCAGAGCATATATAGCTTATGTAAAAACCTCGAACCCTGCAAACAGAACATGAGCTCTGGTGTATGAGCTAAATGATCAAATCATCAGTGTATGGAAGTAAATCTTCCCTTAATCTATTCAGAAATGACCAGATGTTGTGACATTGGCCATCAACAGCAGGATTTTCAGAGACGCGTCACAGATACAACAACACAACCTCCCTCATTTTCTCACATTTGGATCAAATCCCAGGGCAATAGATAAAAGAGAAATGGGTTTTCATAAGCTGAATATCCCTTGAAATCTGTCTGAAGGTTCACCAGCAACGATCTTTCAGCTGTTTGTGTATAATAATCGAAATAAAGAATTAAAAAGGATTTAATCTCTTTAAAAATAAATAATTTGATTACTAATTGCTGTTAAAATGATTAAATTAAATCTTAATACTAATGCCATCTATTAACTGTAGTCCTGCTTTAAACCATTAGCAAATAAGCTTGTTGGGAATCTTTGTTGTGTTTGACCTTTGACCTCACGACCCTGGACAACCCGTGAGTTGTTTCTCACAGGCAAATGTGTCCCGTTTCTGTCAATCTATCGGGCCCCTGCAAACACATTCTGAACTCTCACCTTTAGCCAAATTAAATTCCCAATCCAAACCTGATTCCCAGCATCTAAAACAATAACATTTAACATCAAACCCGAACAGTTTTCAATCAACCTCCCGTCGTGTCGAGACGACAGATCGGCACCTAACAGCGTCACTGTGATGTGTTACCAGATCAGGGTCAAACCGGTCACCTCTAAACGTCAGAGACCTGATTAAAATAAAACAGCTGGTGCGTTATCCAGCCTCATCAGACTGATACCAGATCAGACCAATCGGACATCCTTTAAAACCTAAGAAACCATTTAAAACTAGGAATACGCGATATATATATAGAGAACATCACTGATATAATTGTGTTCACGATATAAAATGATTAAAGTTTATATTTCAAAATGTGGGAAAATGTCAAGATGCGAAATTGTAGGTTTACGATCTCATTTGTATGTTTGAGGTTAATCTGCTATCGTGCCATTAACAGTTAGGGGCTTCATTGTTGATTTTCTCGATTTTCATCATACAAATGTGTACCACTTTGAAAAAAGTTATTCCCATGAGATCAGGCTGGAACAACAGTGTGATGGACATGTGACATGTCATGATCAAATGTATTTTTTGAAGAGAAGAAACACTTCTTTAGCTGAGGAATAATACAGCAATGAGAACAGTAATTTGTCTCTTGTTGGTAAATGTTAGTGTTTGATTTTAGAAACTAGAGCTGTGAAATCCAGCAGCTTACTGGATTATTTATTGATGACAATCGGTTTCAAAACCCCCAGACAGAAATTAGAGAACAGACACACAACCCACTCGACAACTGCTCAGAAAACACAACACTGAAGTAACTAAAGTACAGACGGCGCTACAACATGACAATAATCTGAGACCATTCAAACAAACCAAACCATGAGCTTAAACTAAAGTCATCTACTGTACATACACAACAAGAGACTTTATGATCTTCACACCATTTTACATTTGTATTTTCATCATGTGTACTTCAAATTAACAGTATCAGTTTCCGTTAATATGAAGTACACATGATGAAAGTATAAATTCCTACCAAATCAACGGACAAAGTCCAATATCATTCGCAGGCTAATTTAGCATTACAATCCATGTTTCTTTCAAACTAATTCATTACGATGACATCAAATAAAATTCATTAATTTCCTAGTCCGTGAACATGATGGGTGATCTACATACGCCTCTGGATGGTGAAAACCACATGTCCCATAATTCCCCTCTCCTACATGACGTCATACATTTACATTTACATTTAGTCATTTAGCAGATGCTTTTATCCAAAGCGACTTACAGATGAGGAAACATTGGAAGCAATTATAACAACATAGGCAACAAAATACATACGTGCATCAAACTAGTCCATTAAAGCCTAGCACAGTATAAAAAGCTAAGAATAGTGAGGTTAGTAAGTGTTTTTCTTTTTTTTTTATTAAAGAAGGAAAGGGAAGAGAATTAGGAAAAATCAATCAGCGATGTGTTGATGGAAGAGATGCGTTTTTTAAAGATGGCAACCGAGTCTGCTGATCTTGTAGCAGCTGGTAGATCATTCCACCAATGTGGAACAGATCCAGAGAAGGTACGGGAGAGTGACTTTTTTCCTTTTTGGGATGGTACCACTAGTCGTTGTTCCTTTTCATATAACTTTGCATTTTATTGTTGTTTTGAATGTGCACCATCTAGCGGTCCAAATGTACATATTGTGGCTTTAACTAAACCCCACTTAAGCGTCACATTTCTGTTTCTCTCCATCAGGCTCGAGTGGTTCTATGATTTGAGAAAAACCTTCTGGCTTTAATTAAGAGCCTTTAATTATTCACTAACTCACCATGTGCCGAGTTAATTTACTTAATGCCAAACGCTTTTTGAAACCTAGAGTGGTCGTATCCAATAGCTCTCTTAAAACTCTATAAATCAGTCCCGAGAACAAACTGAAGAACTTTTGCACAAGTCCTTTGTTAACTAATTGACATCCTTGCTTGTAATGTGTAATAAATGATCACCATCACTTGAACAAGACTCGATTTGGCGTGTCTGCGTCTGTCCGTCTGTTGTTAAGATACGTATCTTATATATCATTGCATTAGTAAGGATGTTTCAAAGACGCACATGCACCGAAATGTCCACAGCTGAATGCAGTGAAATCAAGATGAAAATTATGTCAAAAGATTCATTATAGCACCTAGTTACGTGTGTAGCTGAAGAAGATTACCCATAATGCAACAGCAGTATCTGTTCTGATCAGCCACAATTTTTATAAATGAAATGCTACCATTAAACTAAACTTCGATTGTTTCTCTTCTAGAGTTTCAAAAGACATCTCTACATTATCAAGACTGATACAACAAAACGTATACCGTCTTTAACACTAAAGACATCCATAAAAGAGAAATTCAATCAATCTAATGCTAAATGGAAACTGAAATGTGAAAGTCTGGACAGGGATCAGACGCTAACGTGAGGTCCAGACGGATCAGAACGGGTCAGAACTGATGCGGTTGGAAACTGATGTGCCCACTTTAGCGCTGGCAGAGCATCGCTAACCATCAACAAGTAAGAGTTACTTAAAGGGACGGCACAGAATATCAGTTGCTGCGGTTTAATTTCGTAGGAAGTTGAGATGTGGTTCAGTGCTACGACTGCAACTCTAGACAGAAGATATAGAGAGGTTATCAACGACACATGTGCGATGAGCTCAAGAAATCATTAAAACACGCTGGGCCATCTGAACATGTGATTTTGTATTAAATAAGAAATTAATTCATTGAAAAGTGCGTCAGACGCTTGTGTCGATAAAGAAAAAAACTTCTGCTGGACACTTTTTTATATGGGGACTGAGGCTCTCGAGCTCTAAAACACACAAAAATAAATAAATGTGTATTTTTCATATACAAGTCTATGTTTTCTCCATCAAGCTAAATCTGTCTGTGTGTTTCCAGCGGAGGAGAGAGACAGACGGGTTCAAAGGTTCTGTTTGCAGTACCATGTTGACCTTCTTAAGTCCTGCGAGACTTTAGTTACTGAGATCGTAACGACTCACAACACCATCTGTAATTAACACACTGTTAGAACAAAGATCTCTTTTAAACACTGCATGGCCATCAGAACAGATGTAAATAAAGTAGATCTGGGTATTTTCTAATGTAAGCAGGGCTCACTCGTGCAAACCGAATGTCAGCAGAATGAAAGAATGAGGCGGTTATGGAGGGACATCAACTCAAATGTGCTTTAAGAAAACACGACTGCTCCAAATGCCACAAATTGAAAAATTAAATGAATGTATGAAGGAGACTCTCAAAAGTTTTATCTTTAAAAATCCACAATTCTACGATGTTTGCTCCAAGAAAGTTTGATTCAAGGCACATGTCACAAGCCAAACCAGACGTCTGATCTTTAGACAACAGAGGGTTAAGTACCCACAATTCCACAACACAACCTTTCTACACATTTCTAAAATTATTTTCCAAATTCTTCAGAAACAAATTTCAAAACATCTCACTCTTAAATATAAGGAAAAACACTGTTAAAGCAATAAATGTGTTAAAGCTAGAATAAGCAATTAGTTAAATATAACAAATCTTTTTATATGTGACAGTTCGTCCAAAAACTCTTTCATCATTAACCGTCATAAACCGCCGTGTCTGTCGTATCTCCTCATGACCGTCTAAAACACTGAACCCAATTGACTTCTATTGCATGAACACTTGCAAAATTGAATTGCAAAACCACTGAGACATTTCTCAAAATATCTTCTTTTGTGTTCCACTGAAGAAAGACTCACGTACAGGTTTACAACCACATGACGGTGAATAAATGATGACAGAATTCAGATTTTGGAGTGAACTTTGTCTAATTCATCTAATTATGTGAATTCCATTTAAACTTTAAAAGGATTTAGAAATATAGTAACATCTCAGTATTTCAGGTAAATGAAATGAAACAGGAAGTGTACTCACACCAGGAAGTGATAGAGGAAACACCTCAGGCCAGCGGGTCTCTCTAGGAAGTTATACACATCACCCTGCATGCTAGTCTTGGTGCGGTAGGGACCGTGTGGGAAGCGAGCGGTGGGTGGCGGGCGCAGCATCTCTCCGGGGACGAGAGAGGTGGAGATGGAGACAGCAGAGGAGGAAAGCGACTGGCCGAGCTTGCTGTGCGCCGGTGGCTCCTTTGTGTGGCCACCTGGAACGCTTGATCCATTATTCAAAACGGGCTTTAGTTCCAGTGAAACAGGAGAGTGGGCCGCTGTGAGAGACGCGCTGGGCGCTGCTGCCTCCTCCAGGCTGCTCTGCGAGTTCCGGCCCATGAAGTCGTTCCCGTTGTGACCGCAGTTTTTCAGCTTGATGCTGTCGCTGGCCCATCCGAAGGCGCGTCCGCGGGATAGTAGGGGCGTGGGGCGGCCCAGCCTCTCCCCCATGACGGGGACGTGTCCTGTAGAGCAGTGGGCACCGTCGGTTGAGACCTACGGATCTATCACCTTCGCACAAAACCTGAACATAGTTGAAAGAAGAACATAGAAAACTCAGGTTTTGAACAACATAAGGTTTAATTTGTATTTTTTGGGTGAACTTTACCTTTTAATAAGGAGAAGATCGGACAAACTCTGATTGGTAAATAATGAACGACGACACACGGAAGATCATCAGATCCATCCAGAATCATCCAGTGAGACTTAAAATGCCATGAAACATGTTTTCAATCACCTGAAGGATTACAAACACACACAACAGTCAAAGAAAAAATAAATGAATAAAAAAACTATGGGAATAAATAAGCATTCGATCAATTTCCTTACTGTGTTCTTAGAAATCTTCATTAGACAGTGACGGACAGAAATGAGGAGTTGTATTCAGATGACCAAATGAATGAGGTCCTCCTGAGAAGCGACATCCATCTCCATCATGAGTGAGATGACCGGTGGACGGACACACAAAGCCACTGGAAAAAAGCTTTTGTGAGAGAAGACAAAACAAAACTGTGCCATCCTCTGTGCCACGTCTGTCAGTCACGCTGAAGCCACAGATACAGCGTCGTCCGCTCTCAGATTCGGTTTCAGACCAGCGCATTAAGCTGCAGATCACAATGTCAAATGATAGAGACCGCATACAGTCCTAGCGTGTCAAGAGGATTTAGTGGATGGACACACACACACACACACACAGCTGGCTTTGTGTATTCTTACAAACAGGGTAAAATAGCTCTATTTATACTATTAATATTTCTCAGACCTGATCATTTTATCATTTATTTATCATCATTTTGTCAATAGTTTGGAACATCCTACATTTAAATCATTTGTACAGATTTTGACTGAAGACAAAGCTAGTTCCCAGTAACTTACTGTAGATTTAAATTTATCTAATTTCTAGCTTTGTTCGCAGAAAAAAATTACATTAAACAACTTTAACAAATCTTTATTTTACTTTTACAGGGGAAAACGATATAATAACAGCCACATGCAAAGCATTCTGGGAACCAGAAATCCTCATCAACCTTTTTTTGTTTTTTTTCTCATTTTGTTTCCCAGAATGCTTTGCGTGAGGATGTTATTTTATCGTATATTTAATTTTGTGACTTGTTCATGTTTAATGTAAATGTATTGCCTGTAAATAACATAAATGTAAATCTACAGTAAGTTATTGGCAAACTGCTGTTTACAGTAGGCCATCTCTTTTACGGTTTATTGGCAGTCACGTGATCTATCTAGTTTGAAAAACACTGGCTAATGTAAATTAGAAATTAAACACATAAAGCTCAAATAAAATCTCATTTTTCGTCAGGCATCAAACAACATCATCATGTCATACAACGACGAAATACACTTATAAATCTTACCTGTGCTGCAGATGTATTTATCTCTTCGTCTGTAAACAAACGCCCTATTATTATTATTATTATTAATAATATGATTTATTTCGATCACTTGAGAGAGATTTGTGCAGTTTGAGTGAAGATCTGACTGACTGACTCACACACGACAGATGTGCGCTAATGCCGGGAGCGCGCGCTCGCGACTTACGTGTCTCGTACGCGAAAGTGTTCATCATACGCGTGTTTTTTCCGTATTTTAAACTATAGTTGTTGTTTCATTTGTTAAATGCTAATAACAACAAAAAACATATTTGATACGTGTGTCTGTCACTTCACTTTAAATGCTGTCCAGAGAACGTGTTCATTTATACACTCTCAACGTTACAATAAAGTCAAAGCTTTGATTAAAAGCGTCTTTAACGCTTAAACATTTTATGAATGTACAGCAAATATTTGATCATCTAATCATTCGTGGTCCGTTTGCAGCACCTCACGCTGTATTGTATTTTCCGCTTCGCGTTGCGTGCGTACGTTCGGTCTGCCGTAGTGACGCTGCAGGCTCATCCAACATGTCGGCGTCCATCTGTCACCCTGCGCTGTCCTCCATATGCAGAATAAAGTGTAATATTAACGGAATTTATCGTGTCATTTCATTCAGCGGGAGGGTGAGATCATCCTCTGTCCTCTCAACAAGCGCTGTGTCGGCAGAACGAGGTAGAGATTGTATTATGCGATTCATGTGTGCACCTCCTTACACGAGTGATGCATGTCATGGTATTTTGATGTCACTTCAAGTTTATTTTAAACGTAATGGTGCATAGTAACTCGTGTGAACTGTACGAACTAAATGCATTTTCTCTAATTATATTACTGTAATAACTTCAATGCTTTTCAAATGTTTGGTCACAGAAACTGCAGGCAAAGGTGCTCGTGTCCAGAGGAGGTCAAAGAGACCGGTGATGACACATTCATTCATTCTCACATTATAACATGTTTGTTTGTGTACATGACTTAATACATAAATAATATCATTGTCCTCCACAGGCTGGTGAACCCAGGACAGAGCGCATGAGCGTCAGCCAGGACTGGACTGCAGTTTACCCCATAGCAGCATCATTCAAACCGTCAGCAGTTCCTCTGCCTGTTCGTATGGGTTACCCGGTGAAGAGAGGAGTGCCGCCCGAAAAAAAGGGCAACCTGGAACTCCTAAAGGTGGACATTTCTGCGTTTGCCAACTCCGGTTATAAAGCATTATTGTGTTATGTTACACCAACACATTTTAACCACATGCTTTAATTTCCTTCAGATCCCAAACTTTTTACACTTAACTCCAGTAGCCATTAAACAACACTGCCAAGCCCTGAAGCGTAAGTTTAAGTTCTGAAATGCATGAAGTGATGTGAAATGTGTCACAATTGTGTCTGTTTCATGTGTTCAGAGTTCTGTACGGAGTGGCCTTCTGCCCTGGACTCTGACGATAAATGCATGAAGCTTTTCCCAATACAGACACGGAGTAAAGAATTTGTGTCAGCTGGACCGTCGCTGCGAAACCCAGATGCCAGAATAGTTACACTCAAGGTGAGTCTTGTAAAATGAGTCTTTGTTTCTTGTGCAGGTAAACGTTCACGTTCAATTGTTTACTAAAACTGCCTAGTATTTATTTTTCACTTTAACCGGTTTTTATTAACATGTAAAACACTTTAAAGTTACACGAGGACACAAGCTATAAACACAACAAATACTCACTGATGTGATTCTTTATTTGTAATCTGAAGTGTGCGATTTCTCCTAAATCACTCACCATCTGCCTGAATAGAATAAAAACTGAGATGTATTTGAGATCTTCAATAATCCCGCCGGATTAAGTCTTAAAGTGAAGGGATGAAAGCGTAGATTTATAGAGGGTCTTTGCCCCCCGCCCCACCCCTCCTCTCCTCCAATCCAGAAATGTATAAAGAACCATCAGCTCGTGTGAAAACCAACCAACCCACCCTTGAGGTTTTCCTGGAAGACACGCATGCTCACATGTTAAATTACTTGTTTTGTTTTTCATCGATCTGCTAGCTGGAGGAAGCTTAGCGATGACATCACAGGGGTTTGTCTTAGATCTCAATGGCTGATTCCGAGCAGGATTAAAGGGGTGGAATCATATAAAGTTGTTTGTGTTTTCTGAGGGTTTGTTGTTTTTAAGAATAAGATTTATTTGAACATGTCTATGTCTGGAGGAAAGCCACGTGTAAAAAGTGATTTGACCTGTTTCAGTTCAGTCAGATTTTTTTTTAGCAATTTTTCATAAAGTACCATAATTTATTACAATAGAACTTGAACTACAAATAATAATTGCCATTCAAATATCAAGCAACTAAGCAAGTCTGTTTTTTCCTCTTCATAATACCGATTCAAACCTATAAGTGATGAATTTGTATGACACGAATCATGGTTACAAATATAATGTTGTATACCACACCATTCTTCATTCTGATTGGTCGACACATATCAGGTTTGCTTAGCATTATGGTATCTATTACTTCACAGACACGTGTAAATATGCTTTTCATTCTGTCATGAGTCACATTTTAAATGAATTTTGATTTGTACAGGTGAAGCTCTCCAGTTTGAATTTGGATGATCACGCCAGAAAGAAGATGATCAAACTGTGCGGCGAGCGTTATGCCAAAGACACAGACACCCTCACCATCACCACAGACAGGTATGTTTACTAAGACAGATGTATTTTCATTTCTTCTCTAAATTAAATGTTTAATTTGGATCTCGATTGTATTTTCAGCTGCCCGCTGAGAAAGCAGAATTACGATTATGCCATGTACCTGCTCACGGTTCTTTATCACGAGTCCTGGGTGAGTCCTCATCACTCCACACGGCCTCTGTGACGTATTGACTCTGTCCTGCCAGCTGAAACAACCATTCATTACATACAAAATGTGTTTGCAAACCTGTATGTGAGTCTTTCTTCAGTGAAACTCATAAGAAGATATTTTGAGAATTGTCTCAGTGGTTTTGTGGAAGAAAATGGAGTTCAGTGTTGTTTGATTATCAACATTCTTTCAAATACCTTCTTTTGTGTTCTGCAGAAGAAAGAAACTCATACAGGTTTGAGGACAGATTTCAGCAATGTGACTGTTATCAGCTGTCTGTGGTGTTGATTGATATCATTTCCGTCCTCATGCTCTTGAATAACAGCAGAGTCTCTCTGATGTCATTCATCCAGGACATTAATTTTTCACAGGGTCTATTGTACCTCGAGTCTTATGAAAGTTTTAGCGGGGACCTGCTGAAAGAGGGGCTGTTTTCCATGAGCCAGACCCCCCGAGGGGCAACATCAAGAGGAAGGGTGACAGGGTAGATAAATAGACAGGTGACTGTGCAGTATTACTTTTCCAGTTCCTGCCTTTAGATCCCTGCGCTCATGCATCATAAACTGAGACATAAAAAACATTCCAATAATATTAAAGGTTTAAAGTAAAAAAATATTTTAACAGTAAAGTCAAAATTACAGCGATAAAGTTACAGCAATTGAGTCATCTGAAACAGTTACAGTGAATTGCTTTAGTTTCACTGTTATATGTTTTTGACCACACAAATAAATCCACATAAACATATCTTGGAACAAATTTGATTAAATGTGAAATTAAGATTGAAATATTTTGACAGCATTTTAATGCCATGTAATGCCAGATTACGAGATTCAAATCGTAATATTTTGAAAGTAGTCACAATTGTGAGAATAAAGTTGTAGCAATGCAAGCATTTACTCGTTTTGAGAGTAAAGTAAAAAATTTATCTATTAATATTCTCATAAAATAAAATAAATTAAGTAATTATAAATTGGAATATTATAAGACTTTACTCTCAGAATTTTATCTTCATATTTAAAATATCACAACTTCAATCTTGTAATCTTTTATTATTTTTACATGGCACTAAAAATGCTGTTGTAGTAATAATAATTGTAAAATGCCTATATATAAATGTAGAATATTCATACATTTTTTTGTGCAGGCGCTTTAAAATGTTTTTTAACAGCTGATAAACTCAAGAAAATGAATTTCTCCATATTTATGGGATTGTGTCAAAGAAATCTTCTCGTAAAACCAAAGCAATTTACTTTTTGACCTGATGTGACGTCTTGAATGATTGACAGCTGTCTCGCCCAATGAGCAACCTGAGAATTGAAGCGTGGCCGTTGTAAAGAATGGTTTGATTGGCAGACAGAGAGATTCCATCACATTACAACCTAATTAAACTAGTAATGAATAATTGACTTCGAATCTGTGTACAAACATCTCCATTTATACTTCAGTTCACCACCAAAGTGGAAACCTGCGATTTAATTGGCTGGAGATTAATGTGGTGATTTCTTTTGTGAATGAAGTGAGACTTGATAAAGTGATAAGTAACCTAGAGTATCGAGGGTTCACCTCATTACCACAACAGATGATGAATTAACAGGTTCTCCTGATAACACACAACTAGAACAAGAGCCGTGAAATTCATCTACTTGAACTTCTCAAAGTTGACAAATGCTGCCAACACCAATCCTTTCATTGTGTAGACGAGGACCGTCTTTAACCATAAACATGTTGATTTATTGACGTTCTTAAAGAGTAAAGCGCATGAACTTCCACATTCTCAAACTTTGTATCAGGTATCAACGGTTGCTCGTCATCAAAAAAGATGCAAGCACGGTTTCTCGTCTGCGTTATGGGACCGTGTTCTTAGATGCACTGAACGTCACTGGCCCAAAGCCACGCTGGAGTTTGTTTGCAGTTCTGCTTGGGAAGTGTAACAATGTCCGCTGGCCTTTCGCTGGCACAATGGCGACTCCAGAAGAGTTGAGACGGGGCTGCGTGACGTCGGGTTGGAGAGGGAGGGGGATGCTGAAACACAAAGCCAGTGATTGTTTGAGAGCGTGAGGGTGATCGTATCTCCTAGACCTGATTTAGCTGCCAATACAGCCAGAGGATAATCCATTCAAACTGTGTTCACATTAACCACAAGAGGTTTGGGAACAAACATGGCCTGGGTGGGTTTTTAAGAGGTTCAATATGACCCAGATGATTTTTGGTTTATTTGGGTTTTATTGTGTTTAAAAAAGGTAGTCGAGAAATAACCCAAACGTGTGTCCTATGGCATGACCTAATTAAAAAACTAACAATCACGATAAATCTCTTTTATGCTATTTTGTGTTGTAAATATAAATATTAAAGTCACCGTGAACCGGAAGTTGCGATCGTTTTTACTTCCGTGTTTTGACGCATCTTGGAGTCTGGGAGATGCCTCAAAACACGGAAGTAATAAAGGTGGGTGTGACTTTCGTCTTTCTCTGCGATTTGATTGGATGTAAACAAACAGCCGTTGTATTTTGAAATGGAACTTGCCGCCCAAGCCGTCTAACATACGTCTTCTTAGATGAATAGTCGCTACAGGACGGAAGTGCATTTTCAGATTTTAACAGAAGATTATGAGGGCACACAGATTTTGAAAAGAGAATGACCCACATTGATAAACTATTTACAATAAACGCTGCAAAAAAATTGGCATTGTCATTTTTAGTTTCACTGGGACTTTAATAGAAAAGTGAATCTTTCGATTTAGAACCTCAAACCGTTTCTTTCTAACAGTGCGATGAAATAATCATGACAGCTCTCACAAATCGCTTGAAGCCCATCAAGCATCACTCCAGACCTGAATTACACTCCTGTTCTCTCATGTTAAAGGCCAACCTCATCAATTACATTCAAAGCGTTTGATTTGCCGCTTCAGCTAAATCGAATGATTTGGGTTAACGGTCCTAATCAAATCCTCCAAACCGCCTTCATCTCCATAGAAATCAGCCGATCCATCAGTGCGTCCCTCAGAAGCACCGGAGGCGCAAGTGGTCTGAGGTGGGATGAGATGAGAGAGGTTCTGATGGGTGGGAACTGGAGGAAGACTCATTGATTGTCATTATTCTTGAACACCTGCGGCACGTACAGACCTTCATACACACAAAGACGCTTTTGTGCACCGTTACAGGCCTCCGACGGCAGGAATGGGGAAAATGTGGAGAGTTCTTATCCCTTCACGTTGTCATGCCACACTGCGCATCGAGTGGCGCATTTTTTTATGGTCTACATCATCGATATTGATGTTGTGTTTTTGTGTCCACAGAAAACGGAAGCGTGGGAAGCAGAGAAGACGCGTGCGGACACAGAGGAGTACGAGTGGGAGGACAGTCCGTCCCAGAAGAACGTTCTGGCAACTCTGGTGCGCATGCGGCCGCTCGGAGCGAGAGATGAGGAGGAGGAGGGAGGGGTCAGAGAGGAGGTGCTGGGTCAGCCGGAGGTTCAGGAGTACAGAGACACGTTGGTCAAGATGAAGAATGAGGGAGAGACCGAAGACAACGTCCAGAAATACAAAGAAGCCGTTAAGAAGCTTCTGAATATCTGAAGAACATCTGAGGAGCTTCATCATATTGAAGGCGATTTCAGCTTGTCTTAATGTTCACCTGTAAGCCATGTGTTTTGTTTCTGTGATGATGATATTATAATGTTGGTTTCAGTCATCATATGATGTTGTGGGATCTGTTCAAGTACACTGAAGAAAATAACTCGTAGAATTTACTTAATAAAATCCTTGTAAAATTTTCTGCCATAATTCAAGTACAACTTACTAACCAGAATAAAGTTAATTCTATTTAGTTTTTGTTCAGATATCACGGAAAATATTCACGGATCACTATACGAATATAAATATAGTATTGTTGTATAACATAGATGGTCAAGTGAATAGAGACTGATGTCTAATATCTGCCTCCGTCCTGCTGGGCACAAGCACCGCTCTTCTGAACAACGCTAACATCTTAAAGACCCAAACTTAAAAATAATGCCAAAGCTCTCCTAAATCTCAAAGATAAATCAACAAAAACACAAACAAGTCTTTCTTTTGACTGTAAAACACTTTAAATGACAATGAATCTCCTAATGCAGTCAGATACAAAGCATGCTGGGAACTACAGATCAACTGCCAATGTAGTAAATCAATGACAATGATTGAAAGAGTCTCAACACAAAATAATAATAAAGTAAACTTCATTTGACCCATTTAAATGGGTTTAACAATCACATTTACTGAATCATTTGTTCAATTAAAATGACTCAAACAAAAGAATTCCAATCTAAACAACCAAAATTACTAGATTTTATTCCCAAGATTTTTATGTTATTTTAACAAATTTGTTATGTCAAAAACAAGAAGATAATTACGTTAAGTTTATTTTAATGATTTCTTTTCATAAAAGCTACTAAGGCACATAATCATTTATTTCAGTGAAACAAACACAGCTTTATGCTTTCTTGCCATATTCTAGTTGAAATAAGTCCCTTAAAATCATTTACTCACCCTCATTTATTTCTTCATGAAGCAGCGAGACATGAAGCAGAACGGCTGATTTCTGTACAACACAGATTTAAACAAAACATTATGAAAGAAAGTTCTTCTCAGATCTCAAAGACATTAAGGAGTCGGACACTACGCAGGGCCTTCATTTTAAAAGTTATGTACGTGAAAACTGAATTTCAGACGTTAAAATTTCCTTTTGTTTCATGCAAGAAAAGATAAATGATTCTCTGAAATATCAAGGTCTTGTGTTATCTGTATGAGTTGAGTCGGCCTCAGAACATTAAACATCATTCAGCTGAAAGGAGGCTTTGAGTGGAGATCGGGGAAAATACTTCAGCGCTTCATTAGTTTCTACTCTGAGAAAGAAGAAACCAGACTCCACAGCGAGAGCTTCCGGACGTTTCCATTTGGATGTGGAAAGTGATGGCAGCGGTCTTACTCATCCTAAAAGCACTTAGAGACCAAACTGCTCTTTCAGAACAAAACTGAGCTTGTGAAGCGTCTCGTCCAGAATGACCGTCAGCTGATCCACATCGCTCTGATCTTCAGTCAAAGGTTTGGAGCAACTCTCAGCGGCGATTCATCTCAATAACACACTGAATCTGAACCAGCTCATTTGATGTTTTTACGAAACCTTCTGTTTTACGTATACATTCATGTATTCACTTCATAAAACAAGAGTTCTTGGTGTTCTCGAACCCTCAAAAAAAGTGCTGGCTTGTTTAAAATCATGCTCAAGGAATTGCAGACAAACCCAACTGTTGGTTTAAATTAACCTAGAAAATGTTTTTGTAATTGACCAAACTATGACTTAAAGCAACCCAACATATTGTGTGGAGTGTGTACACTTTTAAAAGATAAAGGTGCTAACTCATGACTTACTATTTTTGGCCATAAAGAACCTTGAACATCGTCAGGATATTTCTGTTGTACAAAAGGACTATAAAAAAGTAAAGAAAGCTTTTGTTTCGTTTCAAAAGCTTTGACCGACAATATGTATATTATATATGTATGTTAACGTATACTTTGATGTTAATAAACGTACAAAATAATGTAATAGAAGTGTATTTGTATATGTCCTATTTCACTTTGGACTAAATTGTCGCATATTTTAGTGTATTTTAAAGTATACATTGAGCCTAAATGAAGCTTGAGTACACAAAAAGTTGACCTCTACATTTTGGTTTGTTACGGCAACTATTCACTTATATTCTAATAGTTTACTAGTGCAATACTTGTAGGCATTTTCTCATTTATGAAACTTTGAAGTATACTAGTTCTTCTTATGCTGCAAGTATACTTGAAGAGTTCAGATGCAAAAGTCTCTTCTGTGTTTTTATCAAGCTCCTTTGTTTACATTCAGTGATTTCACTTTAAAGGGACAGTACACCCAGAAATTCTGTCATCATTTACTCACTCTCATTGTTCAAAACCTCTACACATTTCTTAGTTCTGCTAAACTCAAAGGAAGATTTTTGGACGTAACCAAACAGATCTCCAATAGTTCCCCCCAAATACAAAGTTAACTGTGTAGTCTCTATAGTCTTATTTAAGGTTTTCTATTCTATTTATTTTGGCATTACTATGGCACGGATGAGACCTGTTCTACATTCTTCAAAATATCTTCACTTGTGTTTAGCAGAACAAAGAAATGTAGTCAGGTTTGCAACAATCTGAGGTTGAGTAAATGATGAGAGAATTTTCAGTTTTGGGTGAACTGTCCCTTTAAGTAGCTAGCTTCTCTATAAGTATGCACCAAATATACTTTCCTGTCACTATAAGTATACTTAAGTGTTGCTTGATTATATTTCTAATAGTATACATTCTAGTTTTTTAGTAATAGCACACATGAATAAACCTTTGCGAAGAACGTTTTGCAGCACCTTTATTTTTAATAGTGCAGTACACTACCTTGGGAGCCTTTTAAGGCATCACGGGTGCTTCCCCAACCCGAAGGCTGTCCAAATCGTTCAGCAGCTTGAATAAAGTTTCTTCAACTAGTTTCATATATGGCACTGAATGGTGAAGCTCTATCTCAGCAGCATCTAATAAACGCGATCATGTGATCCAGCTACGAGCTCTCTCTCACGATGACGTATCTGATAAGTTTCATGGAGCCTCTCTTGCCCCTCAGGTTGGTGCGGTATCTTCCTTTCTTCCTCCTGCGTCCTCTCCACCTCAGAGCCGCAAACACAGAACAACAGCATCCCAACGTGACGCTCGCACACGTGCCCAAAACCACCAGAACCGTGTTAGCCGCCAGATGCCACACAGACGTCAAACTTCCGCCGTCGTCCGCGCTGATGTTCCGACTGCCGTAACCCTTGGTGTCGCTGGGGTACGGCTGACTGTCCGCCCCGCTGCTGGTCGTGGAATCTCTTGTCCGGTCGCGGGTGACGTTCAGGGTCACGTGTCGGGTGGATGTTGAGATCGTGGAGTTGCTGATGGTGGTGTGGATGGCGGTTGTCGTTTCTTTGGGTTGTGAAGAGGCTGGAGACGTCGTGGTTATCCGAGTCGTGGTTTGTGAAGGTGTGTTGGTTTGGAGAGCTGTCGGAGACTCAAGGGTCGTGAAGGATTTGGAAGATGAAGGTGCTTGCGGTGATGTTGTTTGTGAAGACCCTTGTCGGTCAGTTGTGGACAGCTCAGTGATGGATGGTGTGCTCTCCGAGTTTGTGTTGCTTTGAGCGTCAGTTTGTAACTCCAAAGACTGGTGTGTGGATAAAGTGCCGGACGGAGGGGACGAGTGAGCGTCAGTGGATTGGATGATGCCGGAAGGTGTCGTGGAGCTTGGCCCGGTTGTGGTGGTATAAATAATATTTTCATTGATGGTTGTATGAAGTTGCTTGGTCGTAGAGATTGTCGGTTGTGTTGTATGAGGTTGGCTGTGGGACGTCGAGTCTGTTTTGGGCAGCGAAGCGGTCAGAATAAGAGATGGAGGTTGTGTTGCACACGGTGTGAGGTGATGGTGGATGTTGTGTATTGTTGAAAGCGCTCCAGCCGTGTGTTGGGCAGTCGTGGGTTTTGTCGTGCTGGTGGAAGCGGGGCTGATGGATCGGACGGGCGGATGGTTGAAATGACGCTTGTCGGAGGTCAAAGGTTCTGAAAGGTTGAGGCGAGAGGAGGACATGTGAGGGAGAACACGCACGTTGGTTGTGAAGTGTTTCCCGAACACCAACAGATCAGGATCCACACCTGAAAAACCAATGATTAAAAGCAAGCTTTTCATATTTACAGTGTGAGTACATCTTTAACCTTTCAATAACTTTACAATGATCAATCATAATGAGTTTTTCTTTTTAATATTAGAAACTGAGTTTGGAGATATTAAAGAAGAAAGATGAAGAAAGGTTTCAGGTTCCCTGGAGGTTTAGTTTCGTACCTTTGGTCACATTATAGAGAATGACATTTCCTCTGCGATGTAGAACGCAGCTGTCAGGGTTCGAGCAGTTCAGGTGAAAGCAGTTCACATTGTCTTCAGTTGTGTTGTAGTAAAACACAGCCAGACCGCACGAGACTGTTCCATTCATTCACGAGGAAACACATCACAGTAACACATAACACATTTAGAATAAAGTTTTCCATAATTAATATTGCATATAGGAATTTATAGTCTGTTTAAAGCCACAATATGTACCTCTGGACCACTAGATGGTGCTCTTTGGAAACAACAATAAAAGGCGGAGCTAAATGACGTTATGTAGGAGAGGGGAATTATGGGACATGTGGTTTTCACCATCCAGAGGCGTATGGAGATCACCCATCATGTTCACGGATGAGGTAATGAATGAATTATATTTGATGTCATCGTAATGAATTAGCTTGAAAGAAACATTGAATGTAAAGCTACATGAGCCTGTGAATGATGTTGGACTTTATCAGTTGATTTGGTAGCGTAATGCTTCACAGTTTAACGTGTTTAAAACAGTCATACAGTCGTCGTTTATAAAGTAAACTACATTTACGCTTGTTTGTGTTTCCTTTAGTAATCGTGATCTATAATAACAGAACAACAGATGCTGTATAATCTCTTCTGCATTTGTGTGTTGCTGTAGTTTCTACAAGAGGAAACTGAGGGTCGTGAGGAGCAGCGGATATTAAGTCACTGATATGAGACAAACACAAGAGAGACAAGAGACGGGACTTTAGTTTAAATAGGAATTTCTCTGGATTTACACATTCTTGAGAACATTTGGGATCATGTAAGTACACAACTGCATGAAATATATCACACTGTGAAAGTGATTTATGGATATTTCATAACAAAATTATTCCATATTGTGGCTTTATTGTGTGTGTGTGTGTGTGCGTGCGTGCGTGTGTGTGTGTAAGTGCGTGTGTGTGTGTGCGTGTGTGTGTGTGTAAGTGCGTGTGTGTGCGTGCGTGCGTGCGTGTGTGTGTGTAAGTGCGTGTGTGTGTGTGTGTGTGTGTGTGTGTGTGTGTGTGTGTCCATGTGTGTAAGTACGTGTGTGAGTGTGTGTCAGCCTTCTGTGTTTTCACCTTTTTGTTATCAATGTTTTGCTTATAGTGAGTATGTTTTATGTACAGCTGCTTTGTAAGAATAAAAATTCTGCTTTATAAAGGAAGTTGACTTGACTTGAACTCAGTCGGCTGGTAAAGATGATGAATTATATCAAGCTATTTCTGCTTTCATCATTCAATGTTTATTTTCTTATTCACAATTTACTCATTCATTTTACATTTACTCAATAAAATGAACAGCAGCATCTAAGCCGTTATTAGAAGATGATCTGTATAATTTTATGTAATATTTTTACAGTTATATCCCCAAAAACGGTCACATCCAAATTTAGAAGAAAATGTCACTTATTTTAAATACCACAAGCAAGCGTCGCATAACGCTGGTCTGGCAAATGAATTTACATTGTTAAATATCATCTTTATGGTAGATTTACACGTTATTTCTAAAAAGAGCACAACAAAAAAAAACATTTCACTTTCATTGTTTACCATCATAAATCTTCATCTGTGATATTTCATATTATTTTAATTTTAGTGACTTGTAAAGCGCATTGAATTGTATTTAAAGGCTTTAGGCAGCTATAAAGCAGAATATTTGTCATACTGACTGAAGTTTCTTCAAGCAAACGTGAAAAGAAGCAGAAAGTGTCAAAAGGTCACTTGTCTCCATATGTTTGTGCAACATCTTTCATCATGTCAAAGTGTTTTCTTAACAATGCAGTTTTAGTGAGAATGATTGTATAAACTCACAGTTGCTTGTGGTACAGCAGCTTCTGCTGCATTCGCTCGCGGTGTCCTCGCGGTAAGTCTTTAAGATGTGAGCTCCTCTGCGCTGAGACTCCTCCACATCCACATGGACACCCGGGTACCTGCGGATCCAGCAGCTCTTATAGAACGAGGTCTGCGAGCACGTGCAGTCCGAGTAACAGATCAGACCCATAATCCACATCAGACTCCACGAGACGAGCATCGCGCGCTTACTTCGGCTTATCTGAGAGTCTCGAGACTCATCTTGCGGCGTCGAGCTCGTGTGTCGCAGGTGAGCTTCACAGGTAACAGGTGTGGGATGAGCGCGCGCGGCGAGTGCGCGCTTGGATCACGTCCCTGAAGTTTCGTCCCAAAAAAGAATGAAATTCTCCTAAAGAAAAACTTTCTAGATATGAAGGGCTGGGAAGAACTAAACACATGTAGCTTAACTTAGTGCCGTATTTAAAATACAACATTTGAGTAACTACGTTTACTTTTAAATGAGTTGTAATCAAATTACAGTTACATCCGAAAAGTATTTTACATTACCAAAGTGATTACTTGGGAAAACCATTTATTTAAACATTTACTGGATATAAACTGTAAGAGACAATTAATGTCTCTGACTCTGACAATCCGCAAAAGCATCCTAAACTACATCATGCCCATAAATTTTATACATCATTCTAATCATTTTAACAAAATAAAAGGGTTCATAGAAATTGCGTATCATGTAGAACTGTCCTGATATTCCATGTACACTAAAGAAATTGCTTGTAGAATTTACTTCTAAATTTAGTTAGAAATTATACCTTTTCTGCCATAATTCAAGTACAACTTACTAACCAGAATAAAGTTAATTCTATTTAGTTTTTGTTCAGATATCACAGAAAATATTCACGGATCACTATACGAATATAAATATAGTATTGTTGTATATCATAGATGGTCAAGTGATAGAGACTGATGTCTAATATCTGCCTCCGTCCTGCTGGGCACAAGCACCGCTCTTCTGAACAACGCTAACATCTTAAAGACCCAAACTTAAAAATAATGCCAAAGCTCTCCTAAATCTCAAAGATAAATCAACAAAAACACAAACAAGTCTTTCTTTTGACTGTAAAACACTTTAAATGACAATGAATCTCCTAATGCAGTCAGATACAAAGCATGCTGGGAACTACAGATCAACTGCCAATGTAGTAAATCAATGAAAATGATTGAAAGAGTCTCAACACAAAATAATAATAAAGTAAACTTCATTTGACCCATTTAAATGGGTTTAACAATCACATTTACTGAATCATTTGTTCAATTAAAATGACTCAAACAAAAGAATTCAAATCTTAACAACCAAAATGACTAGATTTTATTTTATGTTATTTTATCAAATATATTTTGTATATTTTAATCATTTATTTTCACATAATCATTGTTTTCAGTGAACTCCAGAAGACTGAATTTACACTGTTTGCCAGTAAATGTAGATTTTTCCTTGAATCTTAATTGTCTGTCGTCACCTGAATGATCATCGACGACTCTTTTCATGTTTTTGTTGTTTGTGAGTCTCTTGTTTAAGTATTTTGAAGGAAATTAAGCATCATAGTGCTGTTGTTAAGAATAATATACAGAAGAAAGCCAAGTCATCTGTTCAGTGTTCACTCAAAAATGAAAACTCTGTCATCGTTTACTCCCCCTCAGCTATATACATGAGAAAGATATTTGTCAGTTCTGTGACATCATAGACTACCATAGTAGGATTATGGCAGTCGATGATGTCACAGATATGAAAATTGTTAACATTCTTCCAAATATCTTTCTCTGTGTTCATCATTTATACAGGTATGAACTGACATGAGGGTGAGCAAATGATGACGGAAATTTCATTTTTGGGTTACTATCACACAAGAAGTGCGTGTGTGTGATAGGATTGAGGTAAATGATTTTAATAACATGTTTTATCAAAGTAACCATAGTCAATTCTCTTAAGGGATAATACAAAAATGCTTTTTATTTCAACTGATTTCATACACGGACATTTTTGTGTATTTTCCTGAATATATAAGATGTGGCTCTGTAAAGCATCACTGGTTCTTTGTTCTTCAGACGAGAGGTCTTGGATTCATTGAGCAGAAACTGGAGAGGATCGACTCTAGGAACCGATCCCTCGTTTCATGACTCATTTCCAGTGTTTGTGTGTGTAACAGGCGTATCTTTGGCCGAACGAGACTTGGATCAGGAAACCAAATAGCTTTCACACTCCATTCTCTAAAATACAGCCAGTCTATGAACACTGCGATTACTGGCTGGAAAATGAACAGTCTCAGCCAAGGTGACGTTTCAGCAACACGGTGGATGTTGAGTTTGCCAGACATTTGGCATCGAGAGGGTATAAACCGATCCGAGGGGAAAAGGTGGATTTGAAGTCAAAGTGTGTGGTTTGATGAGAAAAACACAACAAAATGTCACTGTGATGTAGTTCTGCGCAGACATCTGCCTGCAGAAATGAGCAGAAAAGATAGAACGCAGAGACGGGAGGGGTTAACATGGGCTGCACATCCTTACAAAAGAGTGTATACTTCTTTTAAACTCAAAAATTCAGGTCAACTTGGTAATGTACTTCTCAGAAACATGCTTAAGATGACAGAATTAGTCCCAAATCGTATTGAATTGCTACACGAGTCCACTAGTACATTAATAGTACACTTAAACTTGCTTGACTGTCTTTGGTCTCGGTCTTGTCATGGTTTCAAGACCACGACCGTGGTGATGACTCTATATTGCCGGTTCTTTGTCTGATTTATGTGTGAACGTCATTCATGTGATCGGATGTAAAGCTTCTGGCTTTAAAAGCGTTCAGCACTTGTTCCTTATTTGATTCCTCTGTTTCTTTTCTTTCTGCTGGTAAGAGAAGAATGGGAGATTGTCTTAAAGAAATCTGTCAATAAAATGAATACGCACAAAGGTCCACAATATCCGAGATGTGATTTCAATACTTGAATGAGATCTTGTTTTTTATTTGATAACATCTGATGTGAAATAGATTTTGTATAATTATTCAGTAAACCTTGAGTTAATACAGTATAAGTGACTTACGTTTTAAACACAATTAAACACAAGTTTTTGTTTGGCTGGTCACAAACAAATCTAGAACTAATCTGAACTTTTGTGCGTTTCTGAGCAACACGCAATGATTTTGCTATTGAAAGCAATTCAAACACTGAATGATTTGTTTTGTTGAAGGTCACAGACAGAATATTTCCTTTTTTTAGTTTTAGTGTTACAGTAGGTGTGTGATAAAACATGGAACATAAAACATCCTACACATATATTTCTGCATAATAAGTCACCCAAGTTACTTCTATTACTATTTTATTATGACTTTTAGTGTGTTGTGGATCTTTTGAATCATTTTGGGGGTGCTGGTCTTGGTCTCGACTCGGTCTCGGCCCCTCAAAGTCTTGGTCTTGTCTTGGTCTCGACTACAACACATAATACTGAACTGCAAATGTGCGAAATTAGGACAGCAGAGCCAAATCTTTTCTAAACCATTAAAAGTGAGGAGAATGTTTTGTTATTGACATCAAAAGATCATTCACATGCAAATGAGTTTGAGTATTAATGGACTACATGAAAAGTAAAAGAGAGAGAGAACCTGCGAGGACTTAAGTGAAAGTCTTTGTAATCTCTGTTTTGGCTGCGATGTGAATAAACTGGATCAAAAACTGATGAACAGCAGATCTCAGAGGAGCTCCGTCTCAAGCATCACTACACCAGAACCATCAACTTCATTTCATTACAGATCTTCTGCCTATAAGCTACACGCTCTTTGCTTGAACCAAAAGCTTGACGTTGATTCTATAACATTCACGCGTCTCAGGTCAGAGTTTTATTCTCTCCAGTCACATGAAGCGTTAAGAGTTTTGTTAATAATTGAATGACCTCAGTTCTCATAATGACTTCTTATATGTTTACATTGTAACCATGTCAAACATTATTTGGGCTGGTGATGTCCTTTTAGGTAGACTGGGTTCATTCAGGAAGTCCACAAAACAACACAAATAATGTACAACACACACATTTTATTCCATATGTGATATCAAACTGTTGTCTGACATGTCGGGTTTGAGGACAAAATGGAAAGTTGTACAAATACACAGTTTTATCTCCAGTATTTCCAGTAAATCGTTCACAATCATATTGCAGGTTAGACTTTTTTAAATCGAGTGGATTATGTTTTTCAACATTCAAGAATACGGCTGATAAATACAATGTGGTAAATCTACGAGAAAAACATCACTCAACATTCAGTGCTCGAGTCAGTTGTGTTTTTAGGAAGTGACCAGAACCAAGAGTCCGTTATAGTCAGATTTTCTGCTCGTCCAAGTCTTCAAACACTTTGGGCTCAAATGAACTGAAATGAACAAAAAAATGTTTTCATGCATCATCCTACTAATAAAGTAAAAATATAAAAAACATTCAACATCCAGGTGTTGTGATTCCAGAACATTCCAGTAGCGCGGACGTCTCTCCTTGTGTCTCTGAACAGCAGGACAACATCTGTCCCGCACCACCTCTGTCCACTGAAGAACCACAGACAGCCAGAGGGGAGCGCTGTTGTATCGAACATATCACCTCACAGAAGGGTCTGATCTCAGTCTTTCACCAGTCTGTAGATGTGATGTTGAGCTCCATGTTCACTAGTCGAGACTTCAAACACGTAAGCGATGCATAGTAACGTTTCTAATGTGTCTCTGTTGGTTACAACCTGAAAGAAAAGAAAGAACGTCAACCAACACCAGCGATGTCTGATTAAGTTCTTACAGTTATCCCAAAATCTGTCATCATCTATTCCCCTCATGTGAAACCTGTATGAGTCGTTCTTCGGCGAAACACAAAAGCAGATATTTTGAGAAATGTGTCAGCGGTTTTGTGTTCATATAGAAGTCAATGGAGGTCAGTGTTGAACGTTCTTCAAAATATCTGCGTAAAGTGCTCTTCAAATGTATTTTATTAAGCATCATTTAAGTATCCTAATACACGGCTTTTCAAAGTATGGGGTCTGTGTATCGACTGTCGTATTGATATTAAAGTGATATGAACTTGTTTTTCATGCGGTATTTGAGGTCTGAAAAAATACACAGCATCTTTTCTGTTATTATCAACTGTTTCTCCAGTTTTCATTTTCTGAAGATAAATGCAAATAGAAAAAATATTTGGTATCGCTTTAGATTACAGCCCGCATAATTAAACAGAATTTACAGCGTAACAATAATGTACCACAATGGTACATATCTCTAAGTAAAGGGGGAAAATGTGTAAAGTTTGGGGACGTTTTTTATACTTTAGTTTTAAAGGGTCACTATATAACGTGGTTTGCATGACCTGCTGTATGCTATACAACAATCTTAGCGGAAACATAAACTACCTCTTTGTAATCACAATGTACCTGTAAATAAACTACTGTGGACATTAATGAAGTTCGGGGTTCTTGTTTTATTATCATAGCAAACATGCAATAGGGGGAAATGATGTGTTCAGTTTTTGAGCAGGTAAAAACAGCACGAATGAATCACGCAGACTGTCTGTCAACTGTAAATTTGACTTTAGGATTCATTTTTATTTGACTGATTATAGGATTGTTGGTCACTATGAGTTCTTTTGACAAGTTTAAATGTGTAAAATGTGCAAAATCAATGTTGATCTTTTGAGAATATAATCAAGTATTTCAAGAGCGGTTTGATTTGGATGTCTATATGGCATGCAGTTCCCTCATAAATATTATATTGAACTTTCCTTACTCTATCACCTTTCACATTTTACACATTGTTCCCCTTTACCTACAGATATGTACTGTAGAGGAACATTATTGTTACGCTGTAAATCCTGTTAAAGTATGCGGCACATTACGGGCTGTAATCTAAAGCGGTGCCCAATATTTTGATTTAAAATTTTGGAGAAATCTATTGAATAATTCCCAGAATGAAACAATGAAAAATGATAATTTTACCTAAACACATACCTAGAAATGTTCAAATAAAAAAACTGAAATAATTTTGAAATCTCGTCATTTTATCCTGAAAGTATACATTAAGAAAAGAATACTAATAGCACACTTGTACAAATTATTTTTTGTAAGGGCTGATATTCATTAATATAGTGACTAATAATATAAATAATACAATATAAAATAATGTAATTTTTCATATGTTATATTCTGTGTGTTTGCGTCATTGACAGTAAATGAGTGGACGTGATGTGAATCAGATTCAGTCTGGTCTGGGGTGAGAGTGTCTATTGTCTCGGGCACGAGGGCGGCGTCCCACACACTGGACACTAGTGTTCAGGACCAGAGTTCTGTTGTCACGCACACACTGTTGCCATGACTACAGCCTCATTATATTTTCCTCAATAGTTGAGTGATAATTGACCGCTGACTATAACACATTCAACTAAATTCCCAGTAACTGCTTAAGTGAAGGAATCATTGGTTCTGTAACCTCAGCAACATCAAGACTGAGTTTTGAGCTGCATTGTTTTTCAGATTTACCTGCAGGATGGTGAAGTTCTCCAGGACGCTGTTCATCATGTATTTCTCCGGCAGATGTTTGAGTTTGTGGATGAAGTTGATCATGTATTCACACAGCGGCGAGCGGTGAATCCTGAACACATATCTGCCGTTCTCAAAGCGCGCGTACTCCGTCTGCACGACAGATTAAATGATCTCACACTGAACACGCAAAACAGAATTACAATGACATGGTATATTTGCATAGGACGATGATTCTTTCTGTCAATTTAGGGCACTAATGCAATTCAACGTGACGTTTTATCACAATCGGATGGACTTATGTCGCCCATAAGACGTTTATGGTATAAATTATTTGTGACATGAAAGGATTATGGTGTGTGAAAAGTGTCTCACCTCAACCTTTTCCACCACCTGTTTCCCGAACGAGCAGACTTTTGTAGAGGAGGTAATGATCATATTTTCAGCGCTCTCGTACTGACTCGACACGCCGTAGAAGAAACCGCTGTCGTCCTGCAGGTTGATGCTGAGGTCAGCCTGCCGAACATAAAAACAAAATGTGTGTTTTAATCCTCGGTCAGACAAAATTACCCACCCAAAGGTTCCCAAAAGAAACATTTCTTTCATAACTTTTATAGTCAGCCGAACAAAAACCAAGAGAAGGGTTGTGTCGATGTTAAGGTTTAAAGTAAGAACCTTTATAAAGCATTTATAAATGTGTTCATTATTGATTAATAAGTCATTTACAATTGCGTTATAAAACACCTTAACGAAATGTCTTCCAAATAGTGAGCAGGTGTAAGAAAAACAGTCTATATTACAAACAACATTAAGAAAATAATGAATTTGCTTTCAAGTCAAATAAATAATAAAGAAATACATTTATTAAGCATTTATAGCATGTGTCTGACAAACATGGCTCACTATTTGACAGGTATTTCGTTAGAATCCCTCTTTTTATACATGCAGTTATAACTGCTTCATTATGCATTCTAAACGACTTATTGATCATTAATAAACACATTTATAAATGCTTTATAAAGGGTACATTGATGTAAAGCGTAACCCTTTATTCTTAAGATTGCGTATATACTGTGTGATTTGCAGCAGGTGGACAAATGTGTCGAGGTGATTAGACATTTGTGAAGAATGAATATAATGAATGTTGCGCTCAACAAAACCATCAGACAAAAAAGCAACAAATGTTTCCTTTATGTCCTGACCAACATCCAAGCCAATGAGAGCGGATGCTCACATCCCACAATTCAAAGCACAGCTGACGTAAAACCCATTCCCCTTTTCCCCCTCTCCGCCTCGCGCTCCACCTTTATCTCCGAGCCTTCTTCTTTTTATTCCCTCGTTCGTCTTCGTTTCTCCTCTGAATCGACACCCTCTCGCACGCTCTCTCTGTCTCTGCGAGGGAATTCATCCAATTACAATCAAGTGGCCGGCGCGCTTGAAATCGCATTACCCCGTCCGGCAGCCTGTGTAACAATTTAGCACGCGCGCCTCAAATCCGATTCCGAGCGCACTTCAAAAGCGCGGGCCAATCCGTATGGACAGGGCCGCGAGCACCGTGCGAGACGGTGACCATTGCCGGGCTGGAAATTTAATCTAGAATGCCATAGCTTTGCAGAACACCCCAGCGGGCCTGTCAACGTCTCCATGGCGACCCGAGCCCGAGGACGCTAAAGTCAAGACCTGCACTTATGAGAAGGCTGCTGATGCGCGTGTTGTGTTTTTATAGCGACATTCTTAATGGACTTAATACATCTAATGTTTCTTTATCGCCTCCTGTGTGAGGTCCAGACACAAGAAAAGCCTCTGGCTCGGATTAAGATGCTTTTCAATGAACGATTCGAGGGTCGTGCGATTGTCAACATATCAGAATTTTTGTGCCTGTAATCAACACCATGAAACTCAATGATTTCACAGCAAAAACAAATATGCTATTGAACGCCATCTGTTATATTATAATAAGCACGTTTTGCTTTTACAACATTGATGGTGTACATTTGTACTCTTATAAATTAAGATGCTCTTTACCGAGTTGTACACTCTTTCATTTCTTTTTTAAAGCCAGTTTTTCTATAGATATGGTCATGGCGAGAATGGTGTTGATAATAAAGAATAAAACTAAACGATTTATTTTTCTGTACAAATTTGAGTCAAAGCATGTACAAATAAATGTCAGAAGGGTTCTTCACAGCAACACTTGGTGTTTAAGATAACCGTTTCTTTCTTACTTTATCTTTTGCGCAACAGGAAAGTTCTGCAGATGTTAAACTTCTTCATGAAACCATACAGGCCAAAATGTTTCTTCTATGCTTTAGCATTTTCATTTTGAACATTTTATTGCAGGCTTTTGTGGTGTAGCTTGATAACGGTTCTTTAAACTATACAAAGGCGTCTTTCAAGAACCTTTGACTTAAAACTTTCCCTGAGCAAAAATGGGCTTCAAAATGCCAGAAGAACCGTTTTTGACGGTCAAAGATTCTTACGCTCAACACCTGATGAATCTTTCTGATTCACAAACGGTTTTGTATAATGGAAAAAGGTTCTCTAGACTATAAAAAATGGGAAGATGAATGCTTCTTCAAAGGGTTCTTCTGTGGTGTTGCTGTGAAGAACCTTTTGTAACTCCTTTATTTAAAGAGTGTAAAATCAAGCAAGCTGTGTGTATATCATTACCCGACGCACACTTCAATCCTGAAGTTCATTTCACATCTACATGCAAGTGACAGCAGACGTCGAGCTCTTTCCAGTTTCGTCACGCAAAACATTGTAAGAATGACTATACTGTCTCTGTCCACACAGACTCTTGAACAATACTCAAGTCTCTCTCTGCTGGTTCTATAAATAAAGAGATGCGTGACGGTGGAACAGGTGCCCAAGCTCAGATTTCTCCAACGAAAGACCAGAGGCTGTCATTCGGCCCAGCGAGACCACTAACATCCTTCACTCCCTTCCTCTGAAACATGTCATTGAAGGGATTTACTGCTGCTAATAAACATTCTGTGTTCACCACACATCAAACACACAATCAGTTGTCGTTAGAGACGCACCGGATTTAAAACGTTTTCATATGTTTTCGGGCATTCTCTTACCCAGAATTTTACAAGGAAGAAAGCGTTGGCGGGTCCTTTCTCGAACAGCTCCTTCAGCCCGCCTTTCTTCTCCGGGAACTTGTCGTAGATTTGTCTGACGTCAACAGCCTCTAAGAACGGATCGCTGTATGTGGGGTTGTTCTGACCGATGTGTACAAACAGATGTTTGTTGACCTGCACATGAAGACGTGAGAATGATGTACGAGCAGCTTTGGTCAGAATAAACATCAAACCCTTAACTTGACTTTACATTTACGCATTTGGCGGACGCTTTTATCCAAAGCGACTTATATTGCATTATACTATACATTGTATGCGTGGTTGGGGATCGAACCACATTGCTAGCACCACGCTCCAACCACAGGAAAGCTATTACAGTCAATTACATTGACTTACAGTCTCCAGGTCCTGAGGATGCTCCAGAAAGGCGGAGAACTCCAGCATGCGGAGTTGAGAGCCGGCGATGCTGCGACCGTGCCAGGGCGGTGCGCTGGAGGACATGGACAGACCTGTAGAGCTCTCATAACCTGAACAAGACAACATTTAGTCATTATAGATCTGAAAAGGCGTCGCGTTTCATTCCATTTTGTACGTAAATGTTGAACACAACAGACCTGTTATAGGTGGAGGGCCGGAGGCCTGCATGAGGAAATTCGGTTGTGAAAATGGCTTGATGCTGTTTGGAAAAAGAATCAGGTTAATTAAATAAATAAGTTTATTGAAATACACAAATAATCGACAATAAAAATGTTTTTTTAAGTTTCAGTCATTGATTTGTCAGCCGTACAGAACGTTCACGTTTAATCTTTTGAAGGTTTCTCTGGTTTAACATCGGTGACCTTGAGACAAACGTTACAGCGGCTCAAACGTGCATTTCTGAGTGAGAAAACCTACTCTTCTGGACCGCCAGGTTGACCCGCGTGAGCTCCGTGCCAAAACTGAAAAAACAAAGAAGTGGAATGAGCTTCTCTCAAAACCACACACGACTCAGCAGCTCGTAAGCGATGGACAATTGGGTTGACTCACCCCAGCAGATGTGGGGTACGCCGGCCGCGAGAGCCCCTGCAGGGCCATCTTATTCTGAAAGGCCGTGGCTGAGAGGATCTGAGCTGAAGACATGCTGGACATGCTCTGTAGGGCTTTATCTTTGGCTGCCTGGTCCTTTCACAAGAGAACAACATGAAGAACAGATGCAGTTTTAATAGAGTTAAAGTCTCCAGAAAATTCGATCTGTTTCATTTCAATGCAACAGTAGTGAGGAAGGAACACGACAATTTCGCAAAAACTCTCACGTATCGCAAAAAAGTACGATGTGGTTTTTCAGGCAATAAAAAAAAAGGCATATTTAGCAAAACTGCAATGGAAACACTTTTTGTCACGTGGTATATAAAAAGTCGTAGTATGTTGTATGAGTGCAACGAAATAAAAAAACAGTGGCCGTGGCTTGTGTTTTCTATTGTGATCGGATTGGATGTATAAAAACAGGCGCAGCAGACTGACAGTTAAAGGGGAGGAGTTAACGGCTCTGTCCTCCCCAAGCTGTCAAACAAACGCCATCTGTGATGGATGGCCACTAGAGGGCGGAAGTGCATTTTCAGATATTGATCAAAGGTTATGAGGGCACATGAAATTTAACAAGTGAATGACCCACATCGATAAGCTATTTATAACAAACACTGCAATCTTCCATGGAAAAGTTTAAATTCTTATTTTTTATTTCAATGGGACTTTAAGTTTTCAACAAAATGATGGTGATAATGTATCAAATCATAATGATAATCGCAAAAGTGTACTTTTGTGATGTCAATCTTTGTTCGGAATTGTGTTTTGTTTCATATTTTGTGCGCCTGATATAATCTTTCCTGCCTTTGTTTTTGTTGATTTCGTGTTTTTCTTGTAATGAATTTTAAAATGGTTAAATAAAACATTAATAAAAAGAGCAGGCAAACTTAAAAAACGTAAATATAAAAAGGAATCCAAGGGGGCCTCAATATGACTTGTGTAATTGTAATGAAAAAAAGTCAAATCCACTAAATATCAACGTTTTTGTAACGTTTATTTAATAACCATAAATACATCTCTGTAGTAATGCCAATCTCTACAATATTTGACTGGGTATTTACTATGTAAAAGGTTTTGAAATAAAAAATATTAGAATATAAGCAGAAAATCTAACTAGTGCGTATCAAAGACAACAATGAACAATTGTGCGATTCCTGCGATGACAAAAAAGGATTCCCAATGCAGCACATGAACAAAAGAAATAGAGAGAGACAAACTTTAAAGTCTGCAATGTAACACAAAAAGTCTCTTGTTGAAGAAAAAAGCTTCATTAATAAAAAAAGGGTCATATTTCTCATGTCATGATACTTTCAGTCTGAAGAATTATATCATATATACGTTTATGGCGAGGTCACGGGAGCTCAAGCAACTGTTGTGTCCTTGAATCATGTCCGATCAGTGCATTCTTCAGACCAGAACTGAAATACGGGTGTGTGCGTCCCTCACGCTTCTCAGTTACACGCCCGTATTTAAAAGGCCTGTCAGTGTTAACCGTGTGACCAGCGCTGCCCTGCGACAGCTGGGCCAAGATGGCCGCCGGCCAGCGGGTGAACTATGCCATGCGATGAAAGACGGGCGGCTGCAAGGAGAAGGCCTGATATTACAGAGCCCTCGGCTAAGCTCTTACACAGCCGGAGGTCACGCGCTTTCTGAAAATAAGCGACGCGCATTTACTCCCGGATGAATGAAACGATGGACAATTTGGATCTCAGTGTGTAACGTGAACAAATGCTTTAATGGTGTTAATTTGTTAACAGGTGACGGGCTTTATGAGAGCAGCTACCTTGAATTTCACCTGGATTTCCCGCGCCTTCCGACGCGCCAGCACTTGAATGTGACTGGACACCTGTGGAAAACACAGAGAGATGTTAGACAACATGATCGAATGGTTTTAAAGACAGCCCTGCTGAAAAGAACAGAAGAAACCATTAAAGAAGTTTGCTTTTAACGGTTTTAATGGGATTTGTATTGGTTTAAATGGAGACTATAATGGTTCTACTGGTGTGTGATGGTTTCTATTGGTGGGCTGTTTGTAATGGTTTTAATGGAGAAGCTAATGGTTCATAATGGTATTTTAATGGAAACCATAAGAATTTCTGTAATGGTTTCTGTTGGGTTTCTATTGTTTTTTATTAAACAATTAAAACCACTCTAATTGGTTTCCATTCAAACAGAATCGAGAGTGTTGTATAAAAGCAACAGAAAGACATATAAAAGCTCATTTACATGTCTGACTTTCTCACATTCAATTGCAGGTGAGCAGCTTGTAAAGTGTTGGAGAGATGCTCATTGTTTATTAAAACAGCAACATTCGGCCCTCGGGTGTCACTGAGGGCTTAAGACTCTTTGACCAGTGCTGAATGACATCACGTGATATCAAATGCAGAAGGGAACACGATGTGGCCCTGCTGGTGAGGAAAGCAGTTGTTTGTGGGTCTAACGAGCGAGTTTGAGAGAGGTGATGAAGACACACAACGATACGTGATCCGCTCACGACTGGCCATAAATCTCACCGCTCAACGTGGAGACCCTCAGGGTCTTCAGAACTATCTCACTTCCAGTCGGACATCTGTGATGCTGCTCATGAATAAAAGACTGAATGTATCTGCAGGTTTACTCGCACTTCTTATGATCAATGAGTTTGCTATGAGTTATGAATTAGTTAACAATGACCAACACGTCTACAGGATTTATTCATCCTAATTAAAATGACAGATATCGTATAGACCGGGGCTGCAGCTAACTTTCAGTTTGTGTTTGGCTGGTGTCTAAAAATATAATCAATTATGCTAACGATAATTTGTATTATTGTCCTGTTGTTTGTATTTAAAGAAAAGTGATGGTTCTTCTCGGTTTCTTTTGATTGCTGTCAGAAATAATCGACAGGCACTTTATTGTTTGTGAATGCGTACCGGATGTTAACTGCAGCCCAGGAAGCCGCGCATTTCTGACATTTGTCTACCTGTTTTCTGGTCCGTGTCTTTCCGGTTCGTAGCTTGATGTATCGTGCAATTAACTCATTCCTTCCTGTAAAACAAACAAAAAACAACATAAATTAACTCTAAATTCTGCTTTTTATTTACAGACATTGTGCAGAAGATGCTTAGGCGTTACATAGGTAGCATTAAAGAGAGACAGAGAGACAGAGACAGAGACAGAGAGAGAGAGAGGAGAGAGAGAGAGAGAGAGAGAGAGAGAGAGGAGAGAGAGAGA
>NC_136788.1:16985444-16997626 GCF_947034865.1 Barbatula barbatula | reverse complement strand
ACAATAAAAGATTAATTGAGTCATTGAGCAGAAGCTTTTATCCAAAGCGACTTACAGAGAGTTCGGGGAGCAATAAGAGATATGTCATAAAAGAGTAATAGTACAATAGGAGCTAATAACTTTATAATCCTTATAATGTAGGCCTATAATTCTTTTTATACGTATTTACGATTTTGAATGAAGCCTGTTTATTCTACAACACTTCTGTAAAACTGCTTTACAAAACCACTGCAATCGATTCGAATGACCCGTTTCAGCACAAATGTCATTGTTGACAAACCTTTTTTCTGCTTTTAAGATGAACTTTACAGCAATATGTGTTCATTTTGAGTCAGGTTAATCATATCAAGCCTTTTATTAAACCGTTTAAAACTGTCTGATATTTCACCTGTTTTGACTCGGCATAACCTTATATGATTTGCATACAATGAAAATGGTCAAAAGCGCTAAATACAGTAAATAAAGCAGACTTGACTTGACTTGACTTGGACTTGACAGTTCAGCTCCAAAACACAAATCTTGTTAAATGAATGTAACGCATGACATCATCACACACAATTGTGTACATTATTCTGACGTCCAGTGTGTGTCCGATATATAAAAGCGTTCAACAGGTTTAGTGTTGTATGTATTGCGCTGGTTTGGAGACCTCTACAGGACACTATAAGAACTGCATCTCAAACAAACGCATCGAGAATTTGGCATTTGGACAGTCACGTGATATGACAAGGAACGTTTTGCTGAACCATTCTCAAATTTTATAAGCATTTGATATTTTCAATTATTTTGCACCATATTACATAGATATACATTAGAATACTCATGACCCTACATCTTTTAGAAATTCAGTGCATTTCTGTACTAATCGGTTGAAAATGTTCACATCGAAGTAAATCAAACACAATCTCCTGCAAACATTCCAGTATAAAGAATACTAATATAAAGAAAAATGAATAAACAATGCAAGAATAAAGCACCGTTCTAAAATACTCACATGTATTTCACCCGGTGCTGTTTACATACAGAGTTCTGTTATTTACGGCAGTGAAACATTGAGGAGTCGGATCAAATCTTATTCAAATGTCTTTATTTTAAAAGATCGCTTCAATGTTCCTCTAGCGATGTTCCTGAAATGACATTACATAGAGAACATCTCCAATCTCTGATTTAAATCAAGAAGCTTTTTAACACTGTATTGCTGTCCTCATGAATTCTAGAACAGATTCAGTTCAGCCATTCTAGATCTTCCTTTTCTCTAATCCAGAACAAAACCTCCACCAATAAATCACAGTGGCGCGTTTCTCGGAAACTCAAAGTGGTGGAAACCTCAAGCTTGTAATATGCAACGATAAATAGTCTATAACAAAACTAACATCATCAATTTGTTTGGCTTTTAAATTCAAAGGAAACATAGTTTTACAAAGGAAGTCTTAATATTTCTAAAAAGAATATAAATTAATGTATAGCCTCCTGCTTCAGTAGAAGTTATACTTTATCTCATATGATGTCTGAAGTGTAGAAGACAAGAGAAATAAGTACAGTATACACACAGAAGAGTTTATCTCTAGGCCGCATCCGATCGTGAGGTTTAACATTCTCAGTATTTGTCTGGACACTTTGTCTCTGTAGTGATTTTCACTTGACGGTGATGTTGGTCCTCACATTCTCTCGGGTCTCTGTAGTGCGTCCTGCGTTATGGTCTGGTATCTTGGTGTCCGGAGTCTAACAAACACTTTCACTTTTTAGACAGGAATTTCATCTTGTGTCCTAAGAAAAAGTGGGGAAGAATTTCAACCAAAACATAAGACGACAGGTTTATTACTGAATACCAGCATACTACATACAGTAGTATATAATTCATACTACAATAATGCATACTACACTTGAATCACCAAGCAAAACAGTATGCATCACTTATCCATTTAAAATAGTATGCTAAGATGACCTCAGCAGGGTTATTACACCTACTATTAAAACATTTCTGTTCATTTGAATCAAATATTATAATATGAGTCAAAATGTTATATTAAATAAATAAGAAATGTTGCATTAGAAATAAACTAAGATATATTTTGGATAAAGCACAAACATTATAAACTGGAACAAATAAATACAATGTTTTAAATATAAAAATAAATGATTAATAAAATGAACGTGAAAAATACAAATCAAAACTACATTAAATAAAAGGAATACATTTTGTTTATATTGATCAGATTTTATGTTCAAATATAAAAATGTTTAGACAGTCGAGTCATAAATTGATGAAAAGATGAAGTTGTATGCACCCAATAAGTCAAACCTAAAGCATGACCAATTTAAATGGATAGGTCACCCAAAATTATATGATTATGTCTCAGGCCATCACACGTATCCAGAAAGCATGTGTACTATGATGTCATTCTCCATCACACCTGGAGAGGAGATTTACCTAAACCTTTGAGGAACTTGTTGACGCCTCGATGTTCACCGCCTGGTAGAGAATCCAGATAATCCTGTGCCCGTATCTCAAATAAACCTGTTTGAAAAGAGAGAAAGCCTTTGAAATACAAAACCATACTTGTTACACAAATTGCTATGGATTTGAACCTTGATGGTCTCAATTTCGTAACCCCGAACATCAAATAAACGTAATGTTATTAGACACCGAGTGATGTCCACACCTTTCAAACCCTGCCTCCGGTACTCTCTCTCCTGCACAAACCCCGTGAACATCTGCGTCTCCATAAACACCTCCAGAAATCTCCTTAGACTCTTGGAGGACACGGCCTTGCGGAACGCCTCGCGCTGGAACGCTGAAGGAGTCGGGGAGGAGGAAGACGAGGCAGAAGACTCTTCATCGCGGTCACTGCCGCCCATGAAGAGAGGATAATGACCCACGATCTCCACGAAGAACCGCACGAACGCCTCCGACACCACGGTGCTCAGAGAACACGGTTCTGTTGACGACAAAATGAACGTGTGGTGTACATTTGTTGTATTATATTTGTGCCATTGCGCGTAACGCGATCGTCCTGTGATTTGAAAAAATATGTCAACAACAAAAAAACAGCGGTCAGTCACTCACGGTTTGGAAGATCTGCAATATCCCCAGGCGAGTTCTTTTCTCTGTTCTAGAACATGTTCCAGAGCGGCCTGAAGTTTATGAGGAAGAATAGAGTCTTCATCGTCCATCTGAAATATATGATAAATAACAATAACTAGTCTCAATCTGCAAAATCCATCCACCCCTAAACTCTAATCGCCCAACTCCGATTTGCGGAGTATCATACCTGTCGCAGGAAACGACTGTTGCCGAGGTCGACCACCAGGACCTGAAAGAGAACAGAGGAGAGAGTGATGTCATTTCCTCCTGTAGCAGCTATTGTGCAGAGGTCGCGGGCAGTACACGTGACAGGAAGTGCTCAGGGTGAATGATAAGAATTGTGTTTTATCTGAAACAACACTTCCTAAACCATATCGTCTTCAGTTCCTTCCCAGATGAGAAATAATGAGGTGTTATAATGAGGCCGAACAATGCGGAAAGCTTGTGAGATGCTGAGTGCAGTGCATTGTGGGAAATACTCAGTGTGTGTCACCTCTTCTAAAGGAAGCTCTTTCAGACGGGACAGAGAGTTTGATAACAGCCCGACGATGAAGGGGGTCGGCGTACAGACGATGTCCAACATGGAAGGCGGCAGAACGGGATGTAAGTGTGTTGCCACGTGAACGGGTAGAGCAAAGCCACCATGGCATGACAACATTTAGAGAGAGTGCTACAGAGAGAGAGAGAGAGAGAGAGAGAGAGAGAGAGAGAGAGAGAATGACGCAGTTCTGTACTCACACATTTCCACCAGAAGATGGCAGCAAAGAAGAATCATTTATTGCTGATGTTCACATATTTTTAGGTAAAATACAGTAAAAATGTCATCTTAAAGTTCACACATTCATTTTCTAAATAATATCTATTATTGAACATATCATCTGGCCCTAAAAGACAAACTAGAGACTAGTTTCAAACCGTCATGTATTAAGTTATTTATTTTTCTCTAACAGACATTTTTGTAATTGTAATCCCTCCTAAAAACAGAAATAAACAAAAACACGTTTGTTTAACCATCTGTGATGTCACTTCCTGTGTCAAAACACTGTAGGAGGAGATATGGACGCGCAGCAGGATTGCTCAACAGCGTCTCTCCACTGCTTTTCCCAGAGATTCAAAATATTTGGTTAAACTTTTGTAAAACACAGCAGCGTGAAATACAGTTTCCGACACACGCGCGCGGTTCTTCAAGAACACTCTTCTCAGCGATTCCTGTTTATGAAATATCTGTCGTACACTCCCGTCTTTACTTTCTTGCTAAGATCGTGTTTTTAAATATGTGATTGTAAACCTGACATGTATGTACAGTAGTTGTGAGGTATCGGTCACCTGAGTTTGTCAGCGGTGAAGATGACCCGCCGCTCCAGCAGAAGAGACGCAAACACTCGCAGGAGCAAACGCAGACTGAGAGAAGAAAACAAACACTCAAAATCCACGTGTTCCAGACGGGAATCTGAAGGACGACACAACTCGATCACCTGCCAAATGTGAGAGCGAGAAAACTGTGATTATTTCTGTTCTTCAAAATTGAAAAAAGCTTTGTGTGATGATTTTTAATTTGTATTAAAATATTCTGTGTTTCTTTAGGTTTAAAAGTGCTAAATAGTGTTGATATGTGTGTGAAAACCCAACGTTTGTCACCTCTGTTCCTGAGCCCGGCAGAAAGTTCTTGATGCTGATGGTTCTGCCCGGCGCTGGGAACGGAGCTTCCATGATTCCTCTCATGAACGGCTGGACCAGCGCCGGAGAGATGGCTCGTCTCTTCTCAACCTCATCCAGAATCTAAACCCGCAGAAAACACAAATGCACTTTTTATGCGTACGTGCGGTAAAACACACACTACAAACATTTGCACACTACGCTTGAAGTGTATTAAGTTGAAGTGAAATACCTTTGAGAAGAGATCGAAACAGCCCAGTCTGCTCACTATACAGTAGACTTCAGGTAGACGCCTCCCTTTACCACTGGGCTGTAACAACACACACACACAAGTATACAAACACACATGGACACAGACAGACAGACATGTTTAAAGCTGCCGTTTAACCTCAAAGGTCCTGTAAACCCTGTTATAAATCCACTCTGTTGCTTTGCATAAAAATAACATTGCCATGTATATTTGCAGCACAAGCTCACCAGTAAACGCCGACAGTAACCGAACCTCCGACTTCCATCTTCTCCGGTCAAGACAAACGAGAAGGTCTCACTAAACAGAAACGAGTCAACTCTGTATCACTGCTACGATTACAAGCGCGAAGCATCTCATAGTCATGTTGCCGTCGTGAGAATCTCTGATACCTGGGAAAACTGTCCACGGGTGCCCAGTCTTTAGCATCGGGGAAACAGAACTGTGGTATGACCTTCAGCTGATCTTCAGCCTCCCGCATGAACTTAAAACTGCGCTCCAACTAAAGACGGCGAGACACAGAAACAAGATCCTTTCACTGTTAACGTCACGACGTGACCACAAAACAGCAGTTTTTGTGTGAGTTTACCTTGAGAGGAAACTGCTGCGTGACTTCGGGTAGATACGGCACGCCTGCTTTGGTCTTATGAAGAGCCACGACTAGAAAATACTCAAACAACCTTCTCTCCTGAAGCTCCATCAGGTCTCGCTCCAGAGTTCGATATCGACCGGTTTGCCGTAACATAGACTGAACCGACACCAACCTCTGACTGTGAGCTAAAACAGAGAAGAGAGACAAGTATGAAGAGACTCAACAATATCTCAATTATTTCTCAGAGACAACCATGAGATCACATGGAGAGAAAAAGGGAAACTTATGTCTCGTCTGCGTCTCAGATGTTTCTCGTGAGAAAAAGAGTCAGAAATGTCAAAAATGTGTTTGAGAAGCTTCTGAGCTCAGATTTGTCTCGTCTGCAATGAAAAGTCAGTATTAGTGAAGATCTCAATATGAACTCAAACTTTTCTCATCACATTCAAGTTTATTTCACCTCTGCAATTTACATTCATTCTCCAGACTCTTCAACAATTAAACTCTCAAGTTGATACTCTCGTGAGCTCTAAAAGAGAAACATCCGAGCAATAACATTTTCCCCTTTAGAATCATGCGTAATCGTGTTCTCACCCTTCAGTTTCTCCTCCGTGTCACTTTCAGACTCGCTGTTCTCATCCGTCACTGTGCGGAAGAAGAGCCAGAGATGAGACATCATCGAGAAGCAGAGGACGAAGGATCATATTTTAGGCTTTGATGCACACGTGTATTTTATAAAGTTATTCTATCATCCCTGGAAAATGGGTCAAACACAACTGACCCGAAACTGTAAACATGTCCATTAAGCTAAGTGGACACACATGTGGCGGGGGCACAGGATATCCCACAATACACTGCACATGCAATTGTGAATATTTGAATGTAAAAGCGTGCACAAAAAATGGAGAGTTGGGTTCCCGGGCCGAATTCATTGGTAGTGTGAATTGAGTGTTAGTTACCTCGTCCTGAACTGGACTCGGTGGACTGCGAGACCCGTTTCATTCTCTTCTTCCCTCGACGGGATTCAAAGACGCCATTGATCTTCTGCACCATCTGTCGGAATATTAAAAACAATCGTCATCACTACAGCTTTCATCACACGCCGCCGTTCCAACATCTCCACAGAAGGAAATGACTTTTCCCTCCACTTTTCAGATGATTGTGAGGTGTCTCATCCGTCTGCCTCATATTTTTGCATTTTTATTAGCGGTGGATGAAAGCCCAACACTCAGCACATAAATCACTGATAAATTCAGGATTACGTCCACTGGACGGCCGTGGACGTTACTCAACCAGTGTTTTTCACCACGTGAGAGAGGTTTTGACAAAGCAGTAAAATAAAATATTAAAAGGAAAGTCTGAAAAAAAAAATGCAAATAAATGTATTATGCTTTAAGGATTTTTATGTTTCATTTACAAAACATTTATGAAATCGCTTTAAAATAATACACTATATCATATTATTACACGGCTCGTTGGAATGCTTGATTCTGATTGGTCAGTCGCGACTTTTGCAGGTTTGTAATCCCAGATGATAACCTCTCAAAGATAATAACACACGGTAACCTGGATGCAGTAAATCATTTCAAATCATGTTTATTTTGACAATTTAAATATAAATAAGTCTTTTAATAACATTATATAATGACATTATGTTTACAGTAGAAATTAAACCAAATTGCCTGTTCGTGACATTTGAACGTCGTTTCTTACTTTAAAACCAAAACTAAACTGCTTTTCCTCGCGGAAGGTCTGCATTCGGTAGAAATGAGCTAATCAAATATTTCAAATTCACAATTCATGTCAATTCTTTTCAGATGTGGCAAGTAGTCGTGTAAAAAGCGGGACAATGTACAAGCAGCCGGCTGTTATTGCTAAATGATCCCCTTCTGTGATCACACTGTCGGTGCTTATTTCTGCGATAACAAATGGCTGCCTGTACATTATCCCTTGCATAGCAAACATGTTTTATCTTGCACAAACTGTACTGTCATGCAACGATAATTACGACGACCTAAAAAGCTATTTTTTATTTCCTTTTTGTTATTTTATTTGACAATAAAGCTTTACCTTTGGAATCTTTCTGCGTCTGCGGTTATAGGGGTCACCCGACAGGCACGGGGTGTCATCAGGGCTGCTGGGTGTTGATGGAGGACTGACCCGTGATGGAGACACCACACCTCCGTCTCTGCCGGTCTTCCGCAGTTCTAGCAGTTTGAAGCTCCGTCGCTCAGAGTTCTGTCTGAAGAAACCGGGCTTGGACGAAAGCTGTCATTCAGAACACACATTCACACACAATTTATTATACATCTATATATAAATATATAAATATTGGTAACATTTTACATTACCCTTTATGAAGCATTTATACATGAGTTTATTCATGATTAATACGTAGTTTACAAATGCATCATAAAGCAGTTATAACTGCATGAACTTAAAGAGGGATTCTACTGAAATACCTGGCAAATAGTGAGCAGGTATAAGAAAAACAACACAACACCCTACAGTGTCCAGTCTGACAGCCTTTATTGCAAAAAACTTAAAGATAATAATCAATCTGCTTCCGAGTCAAATAAATAATGAATAAAACATTTATTAAGCATTTATAACATGTGTCTGTTAAACATGGCTCACTATTTGACAGGTATTTCGTTAGAATCCCTCTTTTTAGAGAAGAACATGAATACCTTAGACAGGGTGTCGGGAACCGGAGAGGACGGTGCCGAAGGATCAGTATATTTACTCCCGAAACATCGACTTTTCACTTCTATGTCTTCATACGGGTTCTCTTTTGATGGAGGGTCTTTAAAAACAACATAAAGATTTGACAAAAAATCCTCACAAACAGATTCGATTTTAATGTTCAAACAGTTGTCTGGTAATTTAACGGCGTGAGCGAGCGCAAGTTCATTTGCTAGCCATTCCCCTTGTCAACACCTAGTGATTTAGACTCATTTGTCTTCGAAACGCTTTCAAGCGACGTCATGTTTAGTTTTCCTCTCCAGATGTTCGAATGTTTGCCAGAGAATCCACGCAAGCTTCAGTCATGCGTGTGGCGTCCCCAGCGGCGTTCTGTGCGAACGAAGGGACGAAGAGAAACGTCTGACGGGAAGAAGGTTGTTTTTTGTGTCACGTCGATTCATCCAGCAGATGCGTCTGGCGGGAGGAGAGTTTATGATGTAGGGACATCCAGTTCTCCAGCAGCTGAGAACGAACGCTATGCACATAAAACACACCGCCGGTTCAAGATGGAGAATTGTACGATCTCTGGATAATGTTCAGCCGTTGGTAAGTGGTATTATATAATTGAACACAACATTAATCATTTTAAATAAATAGGAGGATTGAATATTTCAAGGTCTGTCTGGACGTTTGAATACAGTTTTTTCTGTATTCAGAGATGATAAAAGTTGAACAGAAATGCATTCAATAGAACCAAAAGAATGTGGAGTTCATTTGAATTCAGTTCAGATGAAATGTCAAGCTAAGCACATGAATAATGCACGGTTCAGATAGCAAAACAAACAGGCTGAAAGAAAAGAGAAACTTATGTTTTTCATCAGTCACATGGTAGAAATTATAATTATGTAAATAACAACATAGACAGTCAAATTTACTTTCCCCGTTCTTTAAAGCCACGGACAAAACTACACAAGATAAACACAAATGTAAATTCACAAAACTTGAAAAATGGCTGCCGTGTTCGCTGTTCTGAAAAGGTTTTCAATCACATACGTCATATCATTGAAAGCTGTTGTACCCACAATAACAAAAATGAAAGAAAATCATAATTATGATCTAGTTTCAAAAGTCACGTCCACGGACCGTTGGCTAAACGTCTGATGCATTAGGCACACTTTTCCGGAAACACTTCAGCATGTTTAAAGTTGTCATCTGATTGGTTGAATTTCACAGGACTTCCGGGAGACGTACGTGTCGCGTTCTTAAGCGGACCAGCCGGGAAATAACACAAAACCATCTGATCTTAGTAAGCTGCCGTGTTTACAACGGTTGCTCAAAAAATTTATCTCGATCGACTAAACGCTTAATTTCTATAAGTGTGCGAGGTTCATGGCATTAGCGTTTAATCCATTAGTTGCTGTTAACTTTTGACACATTCGTGAATTTACACCGGTCTGTTACCAAAGGGACATTTCCACGCCTCTAAACATGACGCTGCACAAAACTTGATTGGTTGTTTAACCTGTCCGTCATATGTTTTTTGGGGTGGGCCTTGGCCAAAGAAAGCGGCAATAAATTCAAGACCTTCAGTATGAAGGTCTGGCTACGCATGACTAGATGTGGGGTAACCCAAACACAGTGGGCCACCGGTGAGGGTGAACGAGAGAGCAAACACGTCTGTGATGTCTCCACTCAATTTCATCCTTATTAAAGTTTAAAGCTCCAGGCTTCTCTTTAATTCCTTCATCAGGTGGACAGCTGCTTCTCGTTCCCCAACCATTCGGTGACTAGAAATATGGTGTTGTGTTACCTAAGATATCCTCGTAGACGTTCTCTTCTGATAAAGTGCGTGTGAGGCCTAGCTTCGAGAGCTCGTACTCATCCGCTCGACAACCTTCTGCTGACAACTGTAGAAGATCTTCAAACTCGTAAGATTTCCTGAAGAGTCAACAAATACAAACAAAACACGAAATAAAGAGAAAAACCAAGATCTGATCATATGTTTAGGAAATTAAAGTACCTGCAGGATGAACATGACATGGTGTACATGGATATTAGAGGTTCAAACTGAATCAGATCGAGAGGTCACTGGTAGGGCTTAGTGTTTTAAAGATATACGAGAACGAGAATATCATGAATATTGTGGAAAATATTTCCGTGGCTAGCTGTTGATTATCGCGCTTATACCACGGTTATTTGCTAGGTTACAGCTGTTATTGATATTTGCAGTGTCATTTCAAAGGTAATCAAACTGACTGGAGCTACCCGTGGCTTAAAGGGTTTTAATGCAGACCTTCCAACCAATCAGAATTCAGTATTCAAACAGACCATGGTATAATACTAAATAAAGTACATTTGGTTTTCCATCATTGACTTCTTGAGTTACAGGCATGCAAACTTTGGAGAAAGGACACAACATGGGCTTCTTCCTGATATTTGGACTGTCACCATTGGCATGTCATGAAACAAAGGTTATTAAGGCCAACAGCTTCTATTAAGAGATCTACCAATCTGTATGTAAAAATAAAATCATGATGCTGACATTTTTATAAAGTCAGTCTTTACACCTTGTAACTTGGCCTCAAACTATAGGTTAAATATGTCATATCTTCAAAATATTGGATCACTTAATAAATATTCGTCCAAAGCAATACATATTCAGACTTTCTTTTACATTTTAGTATTTCTTTCTCCAGAAAAAGCTTTTTATAATTCAACATTTTAGCCAAAGAGTTGACACGGAATGACCCTCATATTTAGATGTCCAAGTAAACGGAAGATTTATACAAACATTTACATTTACATTTATTCATTTGGCATTACAAACAAACCAGAACCTGTCAGATACAGTTTTAATTAATCAATTATCAGTTTTCTTACCTATTGTTACTATCGCGAGTTCGTCCTGATGGCCTTCGACAGACTCCTGGCGGTGGAGGACACGATGGGAGGGGTGGAGGAGGAATGGAGGGTAATGGGGGAAGATTCCTTCGACCCTTGATGGTACAAAGCTTGGCTGCAGGGCTGAATGTCTGCGTGTGATGCTGGAAGGTTCTTTGAGGTTTGGGTAGAGGGTTGATTGAAGGAGCTCCAGGTTCACTGTAGACGTTCTCCGGGTCGCGACCTCGACGGCTGCCTGGTCTCGACATGTCCAGAGTTCCAAAGATCGGTTCCGTAGCCCTCCTTTCAGCCTCCTCCTGCCCCTCCTTGAAGCTAGGGCAGAAATAATTCCCAGGCATAACCAAGGATGATTTTGAGGGAGTCTCCTTCATGGCTTGCTCAAGTTTTTTAATGTGTGTCAATACGGACTTTTGATCCTGAGCAGGTTCAGTCACTTTTCCAAGTAGGACTTTATCGGAAATCAACTCTTTAGGTCCATCAGAAGTGTATTGAGATTCTCCAAACCTGCTGCTGTTTTCTTTCCCCGAGTTCTGTCTCTCCCAGTTAAAAGCCCTCTTGCTGTCTTTCTGTTGTACCTCCGGCAGTACCTTCTTCTTCACACCTTCAGCGTCCTGCAGTCCTGTCGTTTGAGGGCTCGAAACGACGGTCTCTGTTTTACCTTCCCATTGGGATATCTTGTCCCGAATGCTGGCGGCGCTCTTAGGAGTTCTCGGAGACCTGGTGCAGTCTGCCAGACCGTTCTTGACGGGTCGAGGATTAGATGGCCCTTTGTGAGCAAGCATGATGCGATGTCCTGAGCTTTGGTTTAAGTTTCTCAGAGATGTGAGGCTGTCCCCAACCCCACACAGGTCCGGCCTTTGAAGCACCACAGATTGGGCCTGATCGAGCTTCAACCCGCAGCACTGAAGACTGGAAACATCATGAAAAAGATGTTAAAAGCTCGAAATATCTCAAAAGATTTATTCGTGGAAATATCAAGAATGACTAGTTTTACAAGCCCAAAATAAAACAAAAACCAG
>NC_136788.1:16937944-16980444 GCF_947034865.1 Barbatula barbatula | reverse complement strand
TTGAAACTTTAGTCCTCGGAAAGCCAGAGAGAGAAAACAAGGACAACAAATCGTTTTTTTCTTGTTTACAATAGTGTTAGGGCGACATTGTGTAGATTCAGTCACAGAGGGAGATGACCGGATGTGAAAGACTGAACAATAACCTCAGTGGTCTCATACGTGTCTCTCCTCTTGACCTTCACGGGAAATCTTGACTACGTCTCAAAGATCGAAACAGACTTGGAAAGACACCAAAACTCAAAAATTACAACATGAACTCGAGCATCGAATGAGCCCAATTTCGTCTGGAATCTTTATCTTGATCATTGAAATTGTTTGTATCTTGGCAAATCGTCTGAAACATTGTCATCTGACTCTATAAGACCCAAAAACCAGATCAAGAGACCATCTGAGAAGCACAATATAAATTTCATCTCCATTTAATCTAAAGAAAAATGAAAGGAAAACATTAAAGGTAACGATTTATCCTCATAAAGTAATAAATGACGGAAGAGAACATTTGATTGTGATCTAAACTACAAAACCAACGTATTAATTTAATCAGATTACTAACGTTACTGAAGATCCTGAAAACTCTACAATGTGGATTTCAAGAGTGAGCTGTAGTTAAAACGAGAGAGAGAAGATGAGAAGAGAGAAAGAAGAGTGTCTGTCGCTCTATCGTTGACTCCGGAAGAGGACTTTCCCAAGCTCTCGCCACGCTGCGCTCCGATGGGAATAGTGCAGAGAATTGTAGGAATCTGTCTGCGCTGAGGCTCGCGGGGCCGGTGGGAATGATGGGGCAGAAGCGTGAGGGAAAACAGGAAGTGTAACTAGAGATCTGGCATTGAGTCAGACCCAAGAGTGGAGAAACCAAAAGTCAACAAGCTTGAGGACCAGATGATACACCATCATCATTATCCACGCTCTTAAAAAACAGGTTCTGTGATGTCATCTTTTGGTTCCAAAAAGAACCTTTAACATCTGAATTATAACAAACTAAAGGTAGAAAAAGGTGCTTCTATAAAGAACCTTTGACTGAATGGTTCATTGTGGAACCAAACATTGTTCTTCGATATGGCATCGGTCCGAAGAACCTTTTAAGCACCTTTGTTTTTAAGAGTGCACATCACACAAGCTCCAGAAAAAGGGTTTTCACCAAACAACTTGTCCACGCTTAACTTTACTACTTTGTATCCTCCGGAGATTTGACAGATCTGTAAGACAATGAAATGCTATAATAAAAAACCTCCATCTTGCTTAGAGAAAGTGTTAAGGGTTACAAGAAACAGAACAAAAACAGAAGCCAAACGACTCCCATTAAAAGAAAAACCATTGGAAATTCTGTGGTTTTCTCTTCATGAAATGAGAGAAATACACGAACTCCAAAAGCTACGGGAAACAAGGAAGCAATATGTTCCTTTGCAAACACGAGGTTGAATGCATTACGGCACAGATAATTCCATGGTTTTCTGGCAGAATCGTCCCCGGGATGGAAAATCACATTTCGCACATTTCATCAAGTTGGTCCAAACCGCTACTGCCAGTTTTCCTCCAGTCTTGTTAAATGAGGATCATGCAGAAACATCACTGACTGCGCTTTACAAACAAACCGGATCAATCTCCATCAAGTTCATCGCACTCGTTGACACGAATCATGCGAATTGTGAAATGGCCCTCATGGATGGATGACTGATTCCAGCTGTAACTGGTTGCAGATCTGATGCGTGCAAAACAGAGAATGGAGGCCAAAATGGCCGTGCAGATTTGAAGAAGGTAAGGAGGAATTTCAAGCCACCCACGCTAGGAGAATAAGATGAAACATCTCTTGTTCTAGCCTCTGCCTCACCCACATTCCAAATTTCCTTTCTTACTGTCGTCTTGATTCATGTCACATCTTTTCCTGACCGCGTGAGAAGCAAAAACAAGAACTGTTTGACATTCTAGCAACAAAGAGTTTTGTTTGAGGCTATTAAATGAAATAGTAGCCATTGCACATGTTTGCCGATTAATATTCGCTTTCCTGATTAATATTGGCTTTCCTGTATCTCAGTGGTAAGAGCATTGTGTTAACAACGCAAGGTTGTGTGTTGGATCCCAGAGTTTTGCAGATACCTGTGTAGAAATGTATAGGATAATGCAATGTAAGTCACTAAGATAAAAGCGTCTGCCAAATGCCTAAATGTAAATGTAATATTCATGAGATGCAGAACCTACATCGATTGAGATCGTCGTGCGGGCGAAGCTGTCAGCCGCCACATCGCAGAAATACAAACCGCCGTTGCTCGTCGCGCAGCCCTGTCGCAGCTGTTTAGGACTAAACCTCCGATTAACAAGATTTTTTATCGCCTTTTGCAGTGGCGCGTCGTGTTTAGTTAGGACGCGGTGTTACTCTTTTTTTTCTGTAATTAAAATAAAGTTACTTCTGGTGTAATTAAAGTAATACTGTAGGTAATATATGTGTGTGCAATAATAGTGGAATTGACATCAAGATTCAAAGTCTAACTTTAAAATCTGCGCTTTGATGTATAATCCTCACATTTGTAATACTTTGGTCAGTTAATAATATTACTTTATTAAGTTTTATATTATTTATTTGAATGAATTAAAAGAGGCGTTTCATGTCTATCGATTCATCACTTAAAAAAATCGAGGTTGATATTGGATATAGAAAGTAATTAGTAATTAAATACTTTTTTGGAGATATTCAATAGTGTAGATCACTGTACAAATAACTATGTCATTAGTATCTAGTAATTAATTACTTTTTCAGAGTAACTTGCCCAACACTGGAAGAGACGCAAGACTGAACGTGACGTATATTCTAGTTTACAACACACATTTCTACTAAATGACATGTAAATGCTAAATGAACTGTGATTGGTCGCTTGACATGTCAGATGGTCGCCTTCGTTCTGATCTCGACCAGAATAAACGGAAAACCGAGACCGGACTTTAAAATGATGGTCAAAGAGTCTGCCCATAGCTTGTTTGACAAGCATTTCAGCTGTTAAACTCAGAAAACCTTCAGTCTGAGATGGAACAGCACTAGAAACTCCACTGAACCCTGACGGGGACGGGATCAAGACGACAGCTTGCAGGCTGGAGTGTGTTAGCAATGGGGGCTGGAAACACTGAGAGTTAAAGAAGAAGAGGAGGAGGGGGTTAGTCGTCACAGCATCTGTGGTCCGTTCTCTTCCACACAAAGCCGCCGAGCTCACAGAACCCCGAGCCACCCGAATTCCCTCGCATGCCCCACGGGGCGCATTCTGCAGCCGTTGCCGTGGAGACCCGGCCCGAAAACCAGCAGGTGGTTTAAAGTTGTGCCAGTCGTAACGTCAGAGAGACACAGAAGCATGTGGACTGAGAAAAATACATTTACATGTGTATCTCCGGCACAAGAGAGACTGGTCACACACAAACAACACAAAAGTCACACACACTAAATAAGCATGATGTTTTGATCATATTGAGTATTAAAAAAAACATATCAATGAAGTGAGAAGCTTTTCTCTGAGGGAAAATAAGATACGTCAAAAAATCTGTTGAAGTTTTAAAAATTTACACCAAGTAAAGTGACGCAGAACCAAGGTTGTTTAAGTTTACTCAAATTAACACTTTAAAAATGTTTCTGTTCATTGAAATCAATTACAGCATCGGCCAACAATGATTGGAAAAACTGATACTAGATGAAAAATTGACATAAACTGAAATACGTATATTTACAGCACTTCAATTATAACAATAAACAAAACTAAAAACTAATATACATCTAAAATAAACATGACCCCTTAATCTTAAATAGTAACATGAAAAAAATGACAAAACATTACAAAATAACAAACATACAAATATTTAAATTAAAAAAAGCATTAAACAAAATAACTGACTAAAACTAACATAAAACTCTAAAAACATAAGCAAATTAAAAATACTACTAAAATGAAATAAGACAAAACTAAAATAACAACCATTCCGAAGCCCTTAGCAACCCATTGACTTGTGTCTTTCTGTGTCCGCTCATCCTCTAAACTCGTGACTGTTTGTTCCAGTTATTTAGAGTAAAGCCATTAGTCACAGAGCAACATAAACAACAATATCAAACAGGCTTTTACCCAGAAACCCTTGCTACACACACACTGTTCAGAGCATCCAGGACCACACAGACTATAAAGCCACAGAACCAGTTAATGGTTTAAATCACCTGTAATACTGCTCCTGTGTCTGCTTTCATTCTCCAAACTTAACAAGAAAACTAACCCGGCTGTTTGATGTGTCATATTGGGAAAACCAGTGGGATTTTTGTCCCTTGTTGCGAAAGCCAAAACAAAAACAGTCAGAAATATACAGTGAGCCAAAGAGTGAGTCACGGTATTAGCCATCAGAAACAGCAATCTCCCGCTCACAGTTCTAAGAATATGTTCTCTTCTGGGAATGAAATAAAACTAAAGTCATTTCGTTCTTCTTCAGAACACAACACAAGATATTTTGAAGAATGTTGATAATCAAACAACACTGAACTTCCATTGTATGAACTAGGGATGCATCGATATGTACACTTTGGCCGATACCGATACTTCGTTAACATTGGAAGCCGATAACCGATATATTGGCCGGTATACGGTATCTAAAGACTGAATCCCTAAGACTGAAACAAATGGCAAAAAGTGGAAAACTGGGTTTATATGAAAACATTCACTGCAGAAAACAAGGTAACCGTCAGTTCCATTCTTTCCCATTAAAAGTACCAAGATTACTTTAAGATTCTTTAACCTTTAAACTTTTCAAGTATATTTTTATTTAATAAACTAATGATAGATGTTCTTTCAGAGCAACCCAGAAAAATGTTCTTTATAGCCACGAGTCTTACAGATCTCAAGACAGAAAGCATTCAGATTCAAACAATAAGCTTTTGTTCCTATAATTCACACATTCATAAATACTGTATCTACATCAACAATGCTTTGCTAATATCAGATCACGACAGAAAGACAGAACTGTACTGGATTTGAACTGCGAGCAGCGTGAAGTTCAAGAAGATTATCCAGAGGAAATCTTTTATGATTTATATCAACATAAATTGTATAATCGGCAAAAAACATAACAAATGACCATTTATCGTCCGATATCCATGATGGACGATAATTTATCGTGCATTCCCTAGCACGAACACAAAACCACCTAAACATCTCAAAATATCTTCTATATGTTTTGATGACTTGATGATGACAGAATGTTTGTTTATATGGGGTTTTTATTTTATAGACACATGTGAATCTTGATCAAAGTTGTTGTTATTAATCTCTCAGTTCAGATGTTTAAAGAAGCAAAGCTAAAATCACGTGGTGCACTTATTCATTCACAGTTCACGCACATCTATCTTCTTATCAACACACATTCCTCACAACTTCTCAACTTCTGTGAACAAGTACCCAGAACAAACTACACCCGGTTCTGAGACGCAAATGATCTCCCTGTGCAAGACCGCTAGAAGAAAACATGATGCTTTTGACTCTTTCCAAGAACACACTTACTTAAAGTGTGAAACAAATGAGACAACTCCTAAAAAGAAACTTTGTCATTTAGTTGATGTGTAAAGTGAACACACACACACACACACCTCGCTCTGTTGCTGGAGCTCTGCAGAACTGCGCTGGTTTCTCATTTTGTGAAATCCGAGCTCAAGAAAGACAGCATCTACTCTCATGATCCGAGCGGTTATCCCTCATTCACCCTTTTCCTCTTTTCCTCCTCACAAACACTCCTTTGGCAACTAAATCCTGATTTTCCTGCGAGCCGGTCGTCGTTCATTCCACAAACGGTTGGTGAGCTCGGGAACGGTCGCTCGGTCAGACTGAGATCCAGCTGCAGGGAACTTTATCTTTCTCCAGTGTTTCTGCCTTCCTGTCCACCCCACCCGCCCCTCATCTTTCCCATCGGAGCCTTTCTCCACCTCCAAACCCCCCACCGCTGAACTAATCTGCAGCTGGCCGAGTGATTGGATGCCTGGTTGCCGTGGAGACGGGGTGTCTGTCCTGGTTTAAAGGCCAAAAAGAGCCCAAAAGATTCCGCCCATCTGCATGAGGAGCAGATACGGTTTCCTTTAAGACGTATCTGGACGCTTCAAATCTTCCTGTGGGAAAAAAGAAAACACAAAGTGAGATCTCAGATAGCAAAAAACAGATTCAAATAAAATGTTTCCTATCTATGTTTGCTTTTAAAAAGACTTTAAATTCCACACGTGTGAGAATACTTCAAAAGAGATCCTTGCAATGTAATGAAATAAAACTTAACTGAGAAATCTTACAGGGTTACGAAAGAGAAACACGTGAGTGTTCAAAGTTTCCTCCGGTTATGCATTAGATAATGGAATAGACGAAGCAAAAAGACAATGAAAACATTCTTCTGTGGGAGAAATAAAAATCGCTACACATAAGAAAAGTGTTAACTTGAAAATAAACAGGAAAGGGATGTTTTAGGATATGTAATGTAATGATTTTGACAAATTGGAGCACAGTTGTAAAGTATTCTGAAAGTTGAAACTATTCTCTTTAAAGGGATAGTTCACCCGAAAAAGAAAATTCTGTCGCAAACGCCTAGGGCCCCGCTAGCTTGGGGGCCCCCTAGTGGCAACAAGCGGTTAAATCATATGATGCTTTTGACGCCTGATCGGCCTGAATTAGTTAAACCCACCTTATAACAGACAGGTTTGACTCGGTTGAAAAAACTTCTAATTCAGCTAAGAGGTGGGTTACCCACACTTTGACGCTCAGCCAGTTTATTTACAGGAACTGCTTGATTTGTGTTCATGCTATTTAGTTACAATTATTGATATCTCAAATTTGATTACATTTCAAAGAATCAAAATTTGCCTAAAAATGTTTGGCATAGTGGTGTCGCCCCTGGCATATAAACACAATCGTGAAGCGCACAAATCAAATATTTGATTCCATAACAAAGGTGGTTTACTTCTATACCAAACTGTTAACAATTTTATGTGCGGTTCAAAGTCAAATAAATCCAGGTTATATATATATATATAACATAATTCCATATATACCTACTCGATATTACTTTTGTGCAATTCAAAGAACATCTTATGGATGTGGGGAGGCCTAAGGTCTTGACCCCCCCAAGATGATGTCATACCTGCATAAATTATTTTGCTCAGATGAACAGAGAAAGATATTTGGAAGAATGTTAGCGATTTTGTTTGGGTTCCGAAATACTTGTAAATGTTCAACAGAACTAAAATATACATTAAAAAAGTCCTACTACGGTAGTGGATGATGTCACAGAACTGAACATTCTTACAAATAACTTTGCGTTTAACAGAATTAAGAAATGTAAACTGGTTTGAAACATGTAAACGATGACAGGGTTTTCATTTTGGAGTGAACTGTCCCTTTAAGTCTCCTTCGTTCTTTAGAAAAACATCTAAAGCAAAACCCAGAAACCAAAACACTGAACAACCTGTGATGTATTTTAAGAACTTTTGTTCAACCTCCAAGAAAGAAGTCCAAACAACAAAACATGGTTCCAGATAAGAAGGTGAAACAAGCAACCGTAGAAGAACTTCAGTTTTGAGCTTTGAGATTGAGTTACACACAGATTTAACTGGAGAAACTTCATGTGATCAATGTGTTTTATTGACGTTTTATTTGTTTGTGCTACAAAGCTTAAAGCAAAGGGAATATCTCCACCTTCTGGCCAAACTTCGTCCACATTTGTTTTGTGGGCTGTCACCACATCGGATTTTCACTATATGTGATGTTACCTGCTGTGCCGAGGAATCCTGGAAACTTTCAGTAGCCGGATTTCTTTTACCTGTCAAAATGCGTTAATTGAAATAGCGCATTGAAAAGACGCTCAATGGAAACACGTATATTTCGCAAGACGACTTCCACGTATCGCAAAAACGTTTTCACGCTCACCTGAGGTGTTTTCTCTGGCAATAATATAAATGCTAATTTCGCAAAAACTACAATGGAAACACTTTTTGTCGTATTTACATGTCACGTGACGAATAAAAAAGTAGCGCTATGTTTTAGCGAACATTTGTAAAGATATGATGCTAGGAATTCACATGAAGTAATATCTTATATGGGCCCAGAAAAACGGAGTGAATGCAGTATATGGACATTTATTAGGAACAGTGAGGTAATATATACGGAAATGTAGACATTTCACATCACAGTAGATGGAACTATGTACTTAAGTTGGTTTCCAACCGCATAAAACGTACAAAGATGCTAGAATGACTTAATGTGAGAAGAATCGGAATAGCCTACACTTTAATCTCAAAATATCCTTTAATGGAAACGCGGTGATGACGCGATTATTTTAATCGGCATTTAGAAAACATCGCTTAACTTTTGCGCAAATCTGGAATGGAAACTTGGCTAGTGAAGCGCGTTTGAGGCTTTTTTTAAAGCTTAATTAACAACAACAAAAACATGAGACAGATACAAACATTTATAAAAATAATCATAAAACACTATACACAGTGGTATTCAGATTATCAACATCGTATACATATAAAAAATATTTAAAAAAATGAAATTCAAGACTTGACAATAGCTCAAAGTTGTTTAAGCTTTAGTGTTTCTTGCCCTTCAAGGTCTTAATTTTGGTTCAGTAAGCGGTTCGAATCTTGCCGCTAAACCAAGTGTACACTTGTAGAATGTTAAATAATAAAATCCAGTTATTTGTAAATGATGAACGTGTGAAACTCACTTAAGAGCTATCAGGTGCGTTCGTTCGCTACGCAGACCGATTAGCCTGTGACGTCATTGTAGCAAGTTCTCGCGATTCCTTGATGTCACACGGCCATTTGAAAACCCACATAGCATAACAACTCTTAAAACGAACTTATTAGGCCTATATTAAGGTTTGCTTACCTCCATGGTCACCTAACGTTACTCTACTCAAGTGTGAGAGCCAGCGCAATGCTCAACGCAGATTTTACTACAATATATCTAGAAGAATGACAGTCACAGGAAAAAGTAAGAGTACTAGTTAAATAATCAGACCAAAAATTTGCAATCGTAATGCCATCCTGTAGCCATTTCAGTGTGAAACACAAAATAACATTAAAAACATTTATGCATTTGGCATACACGGTTATCCAAAGTGATTTACATTGCATTATCTTATACATTTATACACAGGGATCTGCAATCCCCTGGGATCCACACAACCTTGCGTTGTTAACAATGCTCTTACCACTGAGATACAGGAAAACTGTCTATATTGTGTAGGCCCCATATAATGTAGGACTACACAATATAGCTTTGACAAAACTTTATAGCATACTTGGTTACCTTTCAGACCATATTTATGAATGTGAACCTTATATATAGAGAGACTTAAATATAAACGACTTAAACTCTTTTAGCCATAGAAAGAGATCTTCGTGCATGTTCATTTTCAGTCATGTCAAGTGTAGTCAAATATTGTGCCCAGTTTCAAGCAAATAAAAATGAGCAACTAACTTTTTCCAATAGGCCTACTGACTTCCTGGATTCGAGCATCAGACATTTAACCGAATGGTTATGGCAATTGCATTGGTTTCAATGGAAAATCTTTAATATCCAATGGGAACAAACAAAAACCTACTGGACCAAGAGCCAAAAATCACTACACAAGAGAACCTGACGGTTTAGAATGAAAGCCATTAGAAGTTGCAAAAAATCCATTTGAACCCCATATATTTAGCAAACCACCCTGCAGCCCCCAGTTAGAATCCTGGGTCAAGTCGGTTGAAAGAAATGTGGGACACCAAAGTGTCCATTATGTAAAGAAACACAAAAGATCAATAGCTTCTACATGAATTCGATTTATTAAGGCACCAGAGCGTTTCACAATGAACTTTAATACTCTTCTTCGTCCTCGCCACCATCTTCAGCAGAATCAGCACCAACCTCCTCATAATCCTTCTCCAGTGCAGCCATGTCCTCCCGTGCCTCAGAGAACTCTCCTTCCTCCATACCTTCACCCACATACCAGTGAACGAAAGCCCTTTTGGCGTACATCAGGTCAAACTTGTGGTCCAGACGGCTCCACGCTTCAGCGATGGCTGTTGTGTTGCTCAGCATGCAAACAGCTCTCTGTACCTTGGCCAGATCTCCTCCAGGGACTACAGTGGGCGGCTGGTAATTGATGCCGACCTTGAACCCTGTGGGACACCAGTCTACAAACTGGATGGAGCGGCGAGTCTTGATGTTGGCGATGGCAGCATTAACGTCTTTCGGAACGACATCACCGCGGTAAAGCAAACAGCAGGCCATGTATTTGCCCCGGCGAGGGTCGCACTTCACCATCTGGTTGGCAGGCTCAAAGCAGGCGTTGGTGATCTCAGGCACAGAGAGCTGCTCGTGGTACGCCTTCTCCGCAGAGATGATGGGGGCGTAGGTGACCAGCGGGAAATGAATGCGGGGATAAGGGACCAGGTTGGTCTGGAACTCTGTGAGGTCCACGTTGAGGGCGCCATCGAACCTCAGGGATGCTGTAATGGAGGATACGATCTGAGCGACAAGCCGGTTCAGGTTGCTGTAAGAGGGACGGTCGATATCCAGGTTTCGCTTGCAGATGTCAAAGATGGCTTCGTTGTCCACCATGAAGGAGCAGTCGGAGTGCTCGAGGGTGGTGTGCGTGGTCAGGATGGAGTTGTAGGGCTCCACCACAGCCGTGCTGACCTGCGGGGCAGGGTACACTGAGAACTCCAACTTGGACTTCTTACCGTAATCTACAGACAGCCTCTCCATCAGCAGAGATGTGAAGCCGGAGCCTGTTCCTCCACCAAAACTGTGGAAGATCAGAAATCCCTGCAGACCTGTGCACTGATCCGCCTAAAAAAAAAGACATACTCAACATGGTGAGGAACTCTGAAAGAGTTTTAGGCAATTAATCACTCACCATTTTCCGCATGCGGTCAAGCACAGGGTCGATAATCTCTTTGCCGATGGTGTAGTGACCACGGGCATAATTATTAGCAGCGTCCTCCTTACCCGTGATAAGCTGCTCAGGGTGGTAAAGGCTTCGGTAATGTCCATTACGGATCTCATCTACAAATAAACATGCAAACTAATGAAAATCCAACTCAAGCAGGCAAAAGGAAAGCGAGAAACAGCCTTACCCACAACCGTTGGCTCAAGATCAACAAAAACAGCTCGAGGAACATACTTCCCAGCACCGGTCTCACTGAAGAAAGTGCCGAAAGAAGAATCTACCATCGAGGAGCTCTCACCAGTGACCGTTCCATCCGGATTGATGCCGTGTTCCAAACAGTACAACTCCCAGCAGGAGTTTCCGATCTGGACACCGGCTTGACCGATGTGTACAGAGATACACTCCCTCTGCATTGAAAGAGAAACACAACCACTCGGATCAAGGTGTAGGAGGTATATTATAGTCTCCATAAATTTAACGAAGAAGCCATCTCACCATTGTGCTCAAGTGTCCAGATTAACAAACAAAACTTGAGCCTTTACACCCTGAAATGACATGCAACTCATGATCAACCGACCAACAACCTTATGCAAGTGCTTACGTTATCTTACCTTGAGCACAAATGACATACACTCAGGTGACCTTCATTTATATTCATCGGCAGGGTGTGGCTTTCAGTCATCATAATGAGATAATGACCATCATCATTATATTGATCAGGGCCCATATTCACAAAACATTTGATCTTAACACTAAGAGCTCTCCTAAACAGCAGTTAAGATCTTAAAATAAAAATTCAGTCATATTCAAATTAACCTAATAAAATATACACTTAATTGCTAATTCAACAAGTGAAGAGTTTATTTACAAAAACAGATTTTATTGTGCTTTCCAATTACCTTCAATCAAACAGTTTGTTTGTATTATTTTTTATTAAGTAACAATAACTTTAAAAAGTACAGCTAACAAATACAATAAACACATGATACCACAATACAGAACATGGTTTTTGAATTATAAAAAACAAGTTAGCGTTTGGAAGTAAACTAAATGTTTAAATATTTCAGCCTTAAGATGTTTTGTAAATACAGGGCCGAGATGTACTGTTTAAAGCACACTTGAGTTAAAGTCATCTTTAGTGAGATTAAAACTTGTGAATCTGGACAATAAATTAACAGGATTAATATATTACGACGCTTTTTCTTTGACTTTGTGATGAGATTAAGCACACATTCTCCATGTAGTTTTCTAATACAGACGACCCAATTTTATGAAATAGATATTTCATTAAATTCTGTGTATTTAAACAACAGCAAAACAAGCGATGTCCCAACATTGTGTATTTAATGTTTTTAATTAATTAAAAAGTACAAGACAGAAAATTGAGATCACATGTTTTGAGAGTTTAAACCAGGACTACGCCCAGTTCAATTAAAATGGGTCGCTTCTAAAAAGATAAAACATTACTGCTGTGCATCTTGAGCCAAAACAATGGCACCGATCGATTTCAAAATATGTCAGGGCAAGTTATTTTGAGGTGAGACAGTCGAAGGAAGATATTTGGAAGAATGTCTGTAACCTAACCGATCACTTCCCCCATTAACTGCTCTAGTAGGGAATAAATACTACGATAGTAAATGGGGGGGATGAGATCTGTTGGTAAATGACATTCCTCCAAATATCTTCTCGCTTGTTCAACAAAGAAATGTATACAGGTTTGAAATCATCTAAGGTGGAGTAAATGGCAGAATTTTCATTTTTGGGGAAACTGCCCCTTTAAGGTTCAAGATAGATGGTCACTCTGCTGTTAAAAGAAAACTGTACTGAAAAAATTAAACATAAACATGACCATTTTAAGTGACATATCTCAGCTAAATCTGAGAAATCATACATGTTAAATGCTCAGGTGTGGAGTTTATAGACATGTCATAATACTGAAAGACACACATTGTTCAGAAAAAAAAGACTTGACAACTGCTTGTTTTTCTCCCAGTTTTATTAAGAGATATATTACAATGTTCAGACACCACGTGGGGTCTTGAAGTTCATGCCGACAGGAGGTTGAGTCACCTGAAGGTTGGCCAGGTTGCCAAAATCCTAACAAAAACAAAGGTCATGAGTTAAAACTTTAACCAATCCATAGTGCAGCGGCAAAAAGAGAAACAATATTTTCATGAACTTCATGACCAGATATAATTTATAGGCATTATTGTGAATATTGTGTGAAAGAAGTAGGGTTTGTCAGGAACGGAGATTCCAGCAAACACGGGAAAGACTTTCAGCTTTCTCTTCCTGTACTATCAATGACCTGGAGACCAGTCACACCATAGTCACTTTCGAAACAGGACGATGAAGAAACAACTTCATTCTTACCAGAAGCTTGAGCATTTCCTTGGTGTCTGTGTCCACCTCGATAATTTCCTGATCCAGAGCAGAAACCTGCACATCAACATAAACACATCAGAAACAATTTTCACTTGAATCACCCAATCGGTTTGCTGTAAACGGATTCCTCAAAACTGTATTTGACACTGTAAAGTGTGAAATTTGCCTCCGAATCTTTGTTTTGAACATAAACTTGCAGGTTACTTCCTAACTTATCATGCGAGTTAAGTCAAATGACATTTGAATGAAACTGCAACAATTCAACTTCCAAACCATCGCTTCGACCTTACAGGTGTGATTTGAAGGAAATCATGTATTTAGTCCGTGATGTAAAGCACGACATCTGTGCACGTGATGTGTATATGAATAATACCGAAGACAAACCGCTGAAACGGTTCTGAGTGAGGATATCACAATGAATTATCAACAAGCAGCAAAGAAAGGAGAGATATTAAATGACACAAAGTAAATTCTTCCTAACACTGAAGACGACGAACACATGCCTGCTTTGAAATGTTTTTAAATAGACGCCTTCTTAAACATCAAAACCTCAGTCATGCTACTGGTAGTCTCAATATAACATTGTGTGAAAGAAGTAGGGTTTGTCAGGAACGGAGATTCCAGCAAACACGGGAAAGACTTTCAGCTTTCTCTTCCTGTACTATCAATGACCTGGAGACCAATCACACCATAGTCACTTTCGAAACAGGACGACGCTGCCAACAAACACCTGGACGTGACGTCTCATCTCAGATGATCTTCTCACGATCTCTCTCGAGTTATAATCCCAGTTTATCAAACAGGAAGTTCAACAGAACTATTGCCCACGAACAAAAACCCAGAGCACCAAGTGGAGCGCACCTCAGGGACGTAGTTATCTCTGCGTTCTCTCTCCTCCTCCTGCAGTTTGATGGAGATGCCCCTGACCGGACCTCTCTGGATGCGCTTCATCAAATGGGTCACATACCTGCACAAACACAATCACATCACCACACTGTAGAATAAGAGAACACGGGTCAAACTGATGTGGGATAAATGTTTGGACACGAGTGCGACCCGACATCCTCTCACGGTCACGTCTGACGGGTCACCCTGCATCGGACTCACCCAGCGATCTTGTTGCGAAGCTTCTTGCCGGGAATGATGGCGATCTCCTCGCACACACGCTTGTTGGTGTGGAAGTCACTACCCAGCCGGGTGTAGTACTTCTCGATGATCACCCGTGCGGCTTTCTTCACCGTCTTGGTCCTAACTCGTCCCTGCAAAGTGACAACAAATCAACTTGAGGACAGTTTATCCACATTGACCAGAGTACCGATATGTGCTAAAACATCACGTTATGGAGAGACGCAGTGTATCTGTGCTAGTGCATTGTGGGATCTCAGGGGCAGAAACGGATACGTATTTACTCTTTATGTGCCCTGTGTAGGGTCCTGACGTTCCTAGTGTACTAACAAGACCTGATGTCATGATAACGTTAAATCATTCGTTAAGACGCAACTCTGAATCGCTCGTGTAAAATGCAAGAAACAAACGCGTCGCGCGCGAACGTCTGTTATACGTGATCGGACGAGTTTCTTGCCCTTTTATCTCACGCACACGCTCATCTGTCGCGTCATACACACAAACACGCACTGGACACAGACCGTCGGTCACACTCGTGTGTTTATCTGCATGAATCGATGGGTTTGTAAGTAGGATTACAGCGGATTTCAATGAGAGTGAAACGGTCAGATACCCACCATGATGGATCCGGAGAGTGGAAGAGAGCGGCGGAAAAGCGGTACCGGAAGAAGTAGCGTCAGAGAGACGTCACCAGCGCCACTGCGCGCGCTTACTGACACCTAGCGGTGGCGGATTGACACTACAGCGGCTCCAACAACTATTAACAAATACTGGGGAGAAAAGGCAATATTGATTTAAAACATGAAAAGAAATACATGCTTGTAGAAACCGGCTATATTGTGTAATGCTTTTAAACACTGAAAAGAATGTTTTTTGTGCCGAGAACTACCTTTTGGATTGGATTGATTTTAACCATTTTCCATAAAAGTATATGTTGATTAAAAACAGTTACCACAGGGCGGTATCAAAAATGTTTCCTGAAATACAATTGCAAAAAATACAGTTGACCTCTACATCCTTTTTAAAGAAATAAAGGTTGCTGGGTATATACTATGAAGAAGTCAAAAACTTAGTTATGATGAGGCAAAGCCAAACTTTTTATTGCATTTGACATCTATCAGTTCTGAAATCAGGCCAGTCAAATTAGAAAACTCAGAATAAGATCATGTATTATTTATTTTAACACAGAATAAAGGTCAAGTCAGCTTTATTTATATAGCGCAGTTTACAATTTTCATTGTTACAAAGCAGCTGTACAAGAAAACATTGACTATAAGCAACACATACAGTATAAAGTCAAAACACAAGTCAAATATCAGACAGACTATCAATCCGTATATGCAGTAATTAAATAAAACTATTGAATTCTGGGAAGGCTGCTGGCTTGTTCCTTCTGATGAAAGCGTAAGTATGAAAACTCTAGATTTTTAGCCAACAAGCTTGTGAAAGTAACCCTTGTATAATACAAATCAAGTCTGGAGAACAAACAACTAAATTTACTGTTGTTCACAGCAGTTGACATCTGAATGAATACTGAAAGGAGCTTATCCAAAGGGTATATACAGAAGGGAGCTTAATTTTTACCTTACATTAAATATATACTAATTGTATTCCTTAATGCAACAAAGATTGGGAAAGAAGCTCCAGAGAATTAAGTCAATGCTCAGTTTATTATAACGTCATTCCCAGGCAGCCATGGTTCAAACTCTTTATTCTTCAACCATTTGCTCAAAAACGTAGATTTTCTTTTAGTAATATAGCAGACGCTTTTATCCAAAATCACTTACAAAGAGTTCAGAGAGCAATAGCAAACATTTTCTCATTGGTCTACGATGCAATTTAACAACCTGGTGTAACTGGACCTGCAATGATTACATTAGGCCAACTTTCACATATGACCTCTTGTGACAAATATGAAATGATATAAAATGTAATACCTTGGAAAATGGCATTTAAGGGCCTTCATTTTCTCTAAATGTGTCAATCAACTTTTAATACACAATGCCCTATGACCCTGTTCCACAGAATGTCAAATCCCCTTAAAGGCCACGAGTAGAACTTCCATCTTTGGGTGAACGAATTCTTGAAGAGTTCATAAACCTAAAGGACTTCTGTCCGTTATTGACTGTACATTTACAGCCATAGCTGAACTCATCGAACGCTCAAATCATCCACCAGAACATCAAGATCTTACGAAAAAAACATTTTATTAAATGTCTGTACAAAAACACAAGGAAACATACAATTCAAGTATTTACAGATTTACACTAAAATCATGTGAATGAACAAATGAAGTGGAATTCAAGTCGTTAATCATCATCCTCATCGTCAATGATCGGTCTGGACCTGAAACACAAAATCACCACACGAACCATCAGATCAGGTCAAAACAAACCATAGACACATGAACAATCCTTCAGCCGGACCATCACAAACCCTCCAGATGGTGTCATGGACAGATACTCACTTCCTGGGCGCTTTCCCGACCCCGCTGCCTCCGGCCTCCTCGTCATCCTCCTCCTGTGCAGGATGAAGATTCTCCTTTTCTGGTTTCCTGCCGGGACCCCCAAAGAAGTCTCCAATGCCTTTCTGCCAGGTCGGGGTGGGGCGCGGGCACACGGGATTTCCTCCAGCGTACTTACCCTTGGCTTAACAAACAAACACGTGACTTCATGAAACTACACTTCAAGTTACCCATGTGCATCGAGATTGGCTCGCGCGACCTTACCAGGCGTGCCCGTCTGCGCGCCGCTGCTCTCCGCGTTCGTGGATCCGGATGCGCCGAGTGACTTCCGGGGCGCTGAAGCGGCAACAGCTTCAACAAAAACACATGAAAAAACACAAAGAGTTCGGGTTCATATGACGTCAGAAGCGCGCCGCCGGTTCAGTGATACACAGATGACGTGACGCGCTCGGCATGAAGTGGCGCCAATTTGTGCACCTTTATGAGAGGAATAAACAAAACGCATCGTTTCATTTATGTAAACAATACAAAACGCATTTAGCTTGTAAAACACTTATTTCAGCACGTATGGATTAGTTAACGGTTTATTTAAAGTCCAGACATCTTTCAAAACAATGTGGCCTGCTTGAGTTATAACACAATCCGTTTATTTACGCATCATTCGTGAATACATTAAATACGTTATTGTTTATTACAAACGTGTCTTGACTGTAATGTGTCGTCACGAGTAAAAGTTCGTTTTAAAGCGCATCACAATTGGCGGGAGATGAAGTATCAGGTGATGTGAAGAATTGACACGTCTACTAATCCCACACTCAGAAACACGCGATAAATGGGAAATATTAACAGCGATCTGTATATTTACGAACATTTAAACGCGCATAATTTACGTTACGCGCACCAGATTTACACACAAGACTTCCCGAAACTGCCCTTACACACAATGCGCGTTTCTCTCCCTTTCTCTGATATATTTCTTACCTTTCCTGTAGCTGCCGGGAACGCTATCGGCTTTAGTTCTCACCATGTCTGCTGGAGCGTGTGACTTTATCGTCCGACAACACGCCGAAATAAAGAAATCAAGTTCCCGCTTCCCGCCCGCTTTTTAAAAGAGCACCCAAGCTGGGCCACGTCACGTCAAGCAAACCAATGGGTGATCAGAATGCTAGGGCTCGTGACTGTAAGCCACGCCCATCCGCTTTTTAAAGGACAGTCGGGAATATTACCATGGTAACCCCAGTTCAGCTAAATACCGGGGTTACCGCAATAAAACGCTGTTATGTAACAGTACGTACGTTAATACCAACATCACCAGCGTCTAAAATAAGTTGACTTTTTAAATATCATTTAATGTAAAACACAAACTTGAACTATTATATTATAAATAATACGTTGAAAATATATTGACAGTTTGTGTTCGTAGAAGCAATCATAGTTTTTTATTTCACTCATTCCCGGAGCGCTCTTGAATGGCAGACGTAACGTCACATAACTGTTTACGTCTCTTGTTTACACTGTGATATAACCAGTGCTCGAATTGAAGGGGATCTGGGGGATCCGGGACATTAGGGACCCCCATAACAAGTAAAAAATAGACCTAGGGGGTCCCTCAGATATTTTTATTTGAGTAAAAATGATAATGATATTGACAAATGTGATTACATTCATGCAATGGATTTGGTACATTTTGTGAATGAATTATTTACAATAATTGATAAGTTTGTTTATGGGTTAGTTGTCATGTCACTTTAAATTTGAAACGCCAAACAACCGTTCAAATGTCATTTCTGTTCAACAAGCCTGTATTGATCCAAAATACAGTAAAAGCCTGTTCTTATCTTTTATGTAAGCCTGTTTTGAATAAATATAGTTATGCATATGATTAAATACATTGTGTATTTTGTATAAATTGTATATTTTCGACACAAAAAAAGTATTATGGTGGAGACCCACATAAGACTCGAGATTCAATTCGAGCACTGTGATATAACCGCGTTTTTTCTGTATAAGATTGTGTTTCCAGAGCCCGTATAAGGTTAAACCTTCCTGTGTTGTAGTCTCGTGAGGTTTCCGTTCAAAGCGGATGTTGTAATAAAAGGGAAATGACAACGAATCGAGGAAGTTTCTCAATATCGGAGGAGCAGTCGGCGGCAGTCATACAACGCGCGGTATTTTCACGGTATTATGTGTGACGTCACGGCGAAGACGCCGATCCGGACTCTCCGGTTGTCGACGCTGAGGTCACTGTCTGATCTGCTGGACCCGCAGGGCACGTGGAGAACTGTGATGATGGACATCAACAAACCCACCGGAGAACCCCGATACACACAGTTACACGTCAGGTACTCGCATTCACTTCATCGTCTCGTGTTCAATCGAGCAACAATATATTCTATCAATATATGAACAAATGCAATAGTATACTAACTAGTAAACTGTACTGCTCGGTGTGTCTGATGTGTGATTTAAGGAGGTTTGATGCTGTTGTGGTCCAGGGTAAAAGTCCCACTATAGAGATGCTGTCTGACTGGGGCACCACAAACTGTACTGTCGGAGATCTGATGGAGATTCTGATCAGACACGAGTTGTTCGCCGCCGTCAGTGTCCTCCTGCCAGATTATAAAATCAGTCGGATCGACAAAGGTACTTACAGAACATCACGAGCATGGCTTTGACACACGTGGAGCGGATCTTAAACACGTCTCCCTTCTGAAATCGGCTCAACAGATGCAGCGTTACAGCGTAAAGCAGCGGTTGGTCCATCTGTGGCGTTCCTGCAGGGCAGCAGCGCCCGTCCGGAGGTCACCAAACCTGTAGAGGACGTCACGAAAACCGTGATGGATCCGGACAGCTCCTCAGAGAGTCTCATCACATGGAGCAGCAGCGAAGGTCAGAAGACGACGGCATCCTGGACACGTTTGTGACCACGGTCATGATTTGGTTTCTCTCCTGCAGGTTTCTACAGGTTCACTCACGGCGAGCTGACGGTCATCACTGGGAACTGGGACGAGCGTCCGGTGTCTGAGGGGGGGTGTCGACTGGGAGCCGGTGGTTTTGGTGTTGTGTTCAGAGGGATCATGGGTAACACGCCTGTAGCTGTCAAAAAACTCAACGCTGTGAGTAGAACACAACGCACCTTATAGTGCTTGATGTCATTCAGACACCATGATGGCCAAAACACAAGAGACGTTTGTTTATGTTACATTTAAGCTTAAATTTATTCCATTTAAAATGATAATTCATTTAGTAATTATAGTTCGCTTTTCACCAATTTCGTTTGTATGTACACGCCAAATGAAAAGTGCTTTTTATCAAAAAAGTTTTGGGGCCCCAAAAAAGGGGCAAAACAAGTTTTTTATTATTCTAAGAAAGCAATTTCAGTGCATTATTTATGTGACTATTTAAGCTGTTGTGTTGAGATGTTTGTTCGACGTCTTAGATGGATGAAAGCTCTCCCGAGGACCTGAGGAATCAGTTTAATCAAGAGATCCAAACACTCAAGAGGTGAAAAGGATGTTTGAATCATAGATGAACATCTGGCGTTCTGGTAGACTTGTTTGGACCTCTCTATTCTTCTTCTTTTCCAGTTTGAAACATGTGAATCTAGTTAAGATGGTGGGGTGTTCCAGCGACACGCAGCATCTGTGTTTGGTTTATGCCTTCATGCCCAACGGATCTCTGCTGGATCGACTGGCATGTCTGGTAATAAATGCGTCCGTAAACTCTTTAAATTGAAACTCGCCGTGTTTCAAAGCTTTATTCAACATTTCATGCAGGACGGGAGTCTCTCTCTCTCATGGCAGATGAGGTGTTCCATCGCCACGGGAACCGCCCGAGGTCTGGAGTACCTGCATTGCAATAATCACATCCATCGTGATGTAAAGAGGTCTGTGTAGCTCACACGGCTTGAAGAAATGAAAAAGCATTGTGTTAATACTAATTCTACTCTTCTCTTCTCTCAGGTCTGCTCTAGCTTTTGTTGAAACTAGTAGCGCTGCTAAATGATTAAATGTTAATGTAACACCAACACTGTTGTGTCTGTCTGACAGTGGAAACATCTTGTTGGACCACCGCTTCGTTCCCAAGATCTCTGACTTTGGTTTGACGCGTGCTTCATGCAAACGCTCGTGTTCGACGGTGATGACAGAGAGGATTGTGGGTACTACGGCTTACATGGCGCCGGAGGCTCTGAGGGGAGAGATAACACCCAAATCAGACATCTTCAGCTTCGGCGTGGTATGATCATGTGATAAGAACTCAATGTGGATGAAATAATTCATTATACTGGAGATGATTCATGTTCAGGACTAAATAAATGATGATATGTAGTTTTAGCAATACCTGGTGCTTTATTTTGCAGGTGTTGCTGGAACTACTGTCTGGACTTCCTCCGGTCGATGAAAGCCGTGATCCCAAACTACTGGTTAGTAGAGAAGATGAAGATTGTCTTTATTTATATTACTGTCATGAGAAACACACAAGAATACGTTTAATCTTCTTATAGTTTTTAATTAGTTTATAGTGAGCTGGATTTAAAATCAAAACATTGTATATATGAGGTTTATTTTGCTGCTAATTCAATTTTCACTTTCATTCTGTTGAAAAGAGGAACATTGTGTGTTTTGTGTGGGTTCAGAATGACACGAGGGTGAGGATGTTTTTGAGAGGACTGCACCTTTAAACTTTCCACATCTGTGTGTTTGTGTTTCAGATGGAGATGAAGGATGAGATCGATGACGAGGAGGCGTCTCTGGAGGACTTTATTGATCAGAAGATGAAGGGCTGGAGGATGCAGGAGGTGGAGAAGATGTATGAAGTAGCATCTCGGTGTCTGTGTGAGAAGAAGAATAAAAGACCCCCTGTCTCAGAGGTACGTCGTATATTTGATCAATTCTTTTAGTGTTTCGATATGAGGAATATATCAATAATTAGGTAATTTCTCTCTGTAAGGTTCTGTCTGCGCTGGAAGATGTTTGTGATGAACATAGCCAAGGCTCGCGATGAGAATACATGCATGGTAAATTCAGATTCATTGGACATTCCTGTAGAGATTTTGCCACGATCGGTATTATAGAACACAGAACAATTTGTTCAATGTTTTAAATATTTTTATCTTTAATTAAAAACAGTTGTACAGTGACTTGTGTATACAGGACTTATCACATACAGGCTACATATTAAATGATCACAGTACAGATGTTATACAGTGGATTGCCAAATAACCTTCAGTAGATGATGACCTGTGTTCATTTTGACCTCTGACCCCAGCAGAAAAAACATCTGTTTTTAACAAAATGTCAGATGATTAACTAACACCTACATTTCTCTCTTTACTCTCTAGATTCTTCGTCATCAAAGAAGTTCCCTTTATCTTGATCATAATGGAATTCTGGCCAGCGATGGGGACACTTTTTTTTTTTAAAGATGCAGAAAATCATTCTTGTGTAACAGTTGCATAGAAGAATTAGCATCTCATGACATCCTCAACCAAACACCATCGTATCGTATCAAAAACATGGGAATATACTAGTTATCAAAAGTACAGTGTTGAAATGAAAAACAACATTTGTGACCTAAAAGAATGTCTGTGAGGTCAGATTCATCAGACGTTAGCTGTGGTTGAGACGTCCCTTGAGTTTATTAAAATAGAAAAATAAAACAATATAAGCGTGTGGAATGACAAACGTTCAGGAATGAGGCCGTTCATGTTTCAGCAGTAACTACGACTTGATCACCTGATGTCAATTTGGCACAGTTTAATGTCACAAAAGCTTTTTTTTTTAGAAAGATCGATTTATCACGATCATCACGCAAGAGATTTATTTTTCCTTTGTGAAAAAGCCAGATTGCATTCGGATGTTTTACCGTTGTGATTTTAATACTCATTCTTGCTCTGATTAAAATGTTTCAATGAATTTTGACCTCCAGCAGAGTTTGATTTTGCAGACACATGCAGTATTTCAGCACGCCAGTCCAAACCCCAGCGATCGATCGGATCACAGAAGTCCAAACTGCAGTCACATTGTGCATAGTTCATGAAGACGTCTGTGTCACTCTCTGGAGGAGATTGTGAAAATAAAAAGGTTGACGGCCTTGTGTGGCACAGACGTGGATTCGGTCATCCGGCTTGTAGATGTTGTTTAATCATCGGCGTCGTCTCCCTCGCCCGGTCGTTTCGTGATCCTGCGGTCTCCCCTCCTGCCGGGCGGCCCGCGGGGTTTGGCGAACGCCTGCTTGTGCGCGTGCTGCTTGGGATGAACCTCGTCGTACAGAAATTCGGCCGTCAGGTCATCGCCGTTATCGATTTCAAGCTGCGACAGAGTATTGAGCAATGAATCAACAAAAAACACGAATCTCTTGATCACATTAACTGCGCGAGACATCAAACAAACAGACCTTCTTCTCCACCTCCATCTGGAGTTTGTTCTCCACCATCTCCACCAGTGGATTCTTGCAGCTGGAGTACAGCATCCGCTCTTTGATCCCACAGCTGTAACCCGGCATGGAGTAAATAAACACTAGAAGAGTCCAGACAGACAAAACTTACAATGATTCATGTTGATTTTATGCCTCAAGATTTGATTGGCTGGAGGAGAGGACTTCATCAGCTAAAAAGGAAAGTCGTTTGGCGTCTGTACCTATGGACTCCAGGTAGTCGCCCTCGTGTGAGTGCTTGAAGCGGAAGAAGTGATACCGCGCCGCGTCTTTGGGAATTCTCTTAGGTAAATCTTTCACTTCCGTGGCGTCCGTGTTGAACAGCATTATCAACTCCTCCTCAAAATTGATGTTCTTAGAAAATACAACAGTGGACGGAAATAATGAAACACAAGTGCGATGATTTGTCTATAATTAAATGTTTTGTCCTTTAGGTCTCACCAGCTGAACGTAGTTGTGTTTCTTATCTCTGAAGTCCTGCAGTGCTTTCACAGCCTCTCCGTCCAGAGGGAACGCTACACCCTGAAGAGTTTGCTTAGTCGTGTTCACGTGAATATCAGTATTGACCTGCAGACAGACAGCTTTTTCATACGTCTTTAACGTTCTATATCGGTTCTCTCACTCATTCTGTGCTGTGATGGGTTCTCTGTACAAATGAAAGCTCTACTTCCTGTTTGCATCGTCTTCCTCTCTGATTGGTCAGATTTAGGGATGGCGCTTGTCTTACACAGCATGGCCTTATATGGTTGTGAATTAAAGACTAGAGTCACATCACATGATCAAATTGAAGACTCCAAAATATATCTGCACACTGCTTTAATAAACGGTGTAAGAGAAGTGTGGTTACTGCAATTAAACAGCGTTAACTATGGTTTGGTCTATTGTACACTATCTTTAGCTTCATATAAGAACCTCGGAAGGCTTTGTTTTAACAGAGACAGACGTGTCGTGTGTGCGTTACCTCATTGAGTTTGATCCGTCGCAGCTCTTCCTCGGCTGCAGTGAGCGGCACAGGTGCAGACTGAGACGTCATGTGTTTCTTATAACCGCTGAGAGAAACCTCATCCTACAAACAAACTCACGGTTTACACTCTTATATCTGCACAAGCCATGTCGTCACAGATTTGTTCTGTTCTGTAACAGCATTCAAATCAAACCTTAGACGTGCCGAACATCTCATCTTTAATGTGTCCCAGACCGAACTCTTTCTTCAGCGTGGATCTGGTGGCGGCGTACAGCATCTTCTGCCGCACCTGTTCAAGAAATCAAACAGCAGATTTTAGGAGCAACGTCGACTGAAGCACAAACACACTTCACATCCCGTCGACCGCACGACACAGAGCAGCTGTTATCATATTTATATTTCATTAACAACACATCGATGTAAAACAACATCTGAGGCGAACTTCAAATTCTTGACATCAGTTGTATACACAGCCACGGGACCAAAGATGGTATTTAGGTGTTTATGTTAGATAAACATTTTTGTTTCATTCTGTGAACTAACAACATTTCTCCAAAATTACAAATAAAACAATATCTGCATTTATTTTCAGAAAATGATTGCACTGCGTTCTTTCAGGCTACAAACACTGCCAAGAAAACAAGTTCAGATTCACTTCCACATGTATTTAGGAACAATTAAGACTTTACGTCACTCCTGTGGTTTGGTTTTGGTGAAATTCAACAGACACTGAACTGAAATGACCACAATACATCTAGAAATGCTCATGACATCAACATTTGGAATGGTCTCTTGATTTCCCCGGCTGTAATATAGTTTATCATTTGAAAGTGCGTACAGACATGGTGCTAAAAGACTTCTGCAATAATCCACCATCTCTATACTAACAGCGCTGGCAGCGTTTCAACAAGAACTGTAATGGTTTTGACTGACTCCAGATCTGTGCGCATGACCTCCTCAACATGCTGTGACACGCATCAGATCGGAAGAATGTTCAGCTCCGAGCAACTCAAGAGCCTCATGCAGCCAATAAGAGGAAGAAACATTTGAGTAACCTTCCCTTTCAAGAACGCTTTTGCAAAACAAGACAACAATGAAAAGTTAGTGAGGCTCAGCTGCTCTTACAGGTGAGTGGTCAGGTGACCAGGCGATGAACAGCCACTCGTGTCCCAGGCTGTTGGTGGAGTCCAGACGGAACAGAATGTAACACGGCAGCTCTTTATCCAGCACAGGAAGCACGAGTGTGTCGTAGTCTTCCTCCCAGCTCCGACATGATGGTTTGGTGAGTCCTAAAACCAGCTCCTCTGAACACACAATCACACAATCACACACACTTCACCGGGACACTTTCCTCTCTGACTTCAAGCTTGGCTTCAGACGACCGTACCGTTTTCAATGATGATCTTCAGAAGTCTGTGAGCACCGTTCCTGGCACCGGCAAAAACATCTTTCACCTCATTGGCAGCTAGAAGATTCAAGAGAAACACTCAGACACGTGACGGGTGACACATTTAACATCAGCCGCGCTCTCTTCACACCATAAGACTGAAATGTAGGATTATTTGTGGGTGGTTGACAAAAACCACGAAAGACATTATACGTCCGGGGACCGTGTACTGTATTAATATATAGTGTGTGTACATGTAGAGCATAAATATATAAGAGGAAGTGTGTATGATTAGACATACAAACTGAGTATATAGTTCTAGGAGAACGAGTCAAATGTTGTCAGACGTTATATACTCATTCTCAATACATGCACTATGAATATAATAGTACATGATGAATGTATGGAGCAAGGTTGGATTATTGTGCACGAGTTTGCACGCTCTCGCTTTAACAAGAAAGGATGCATATGGAGCGGCGCGCGCTGAAGGCGTCGCCCGCGCGCTCGTGAGACTGAAAGAAGATCAGACATCGCACAAACATCGCACAAACATCACACAAACATCACACAAACATCCACACAAACATCGCACAAACACAATGTGATTAAAAGCGTGATGTTTATGTAAATGTGATATTACGGTGCGAGTTCCATCAGACGCGGTTCGTTCGCATCTCTGTGATGTGTTTTCTGAATCAATCTCTTGACTGATCGGGTTTGACGGCGTTTATAGATCCTCAGCGGAATTAAAGGTGTAAGTAAGTGTGTTCTTACCCTGAATACCCGTCTGATGAGACATTATTCTCCTCCTGTCGCCCGATGATGTTTGAAGAAGACTCACAAACCCGGAAGACGGAAGAGGAGCGGCGGTGACGTCACGCGTCAACAGCGAGCGGATGTGAGTAGACGACCAATGAATGCTAGAACGTCAAATAAATCTGTGTTTTGTTACGTTTATCAATGTGTGTGTATCTTTATTTTTTTCTTTTTTTTTTACAGTTTATCTACGAATGAACATTCTTTCTTAATATTACAATGAATATAATGACACACATTTAAATGGTACTCAACTCGAGGACACGTATGTGGGATTGGCGATCACAGCCTACACAAAGAAATTAATTCCCAAAGTGATGATATTTAAATAAATATATATAAATCCCACAAATAAATCTGATCTATGATCTGTCTCGACAGACAGACACGCACGCGCACATCGAGAGAGGTGTTGCGTGATCCGGGCGTGTCCGTGTTGTGGTCCGGGTGCACGAGCAGCTGTTCAGGTGTGATGTTCGGAGGTTTATCGCTTCTGATTGTGTAATCGGACGCGGATCAGACACTGATGTCGGGATGGGATCCGATTCACTGCACGACTGCTTGCGTAAGACACGCACGACTATTGATACTGTATCCACGCGCGCGCGCTCGTGTGTTTTAATATCATCAGTGGGTATTTAAAGAGAACAGGTTCAGTCATTTACGGCATGCGTGTGTTATACAATGAGATTATATACATTTAATTATTCTAGTTCATGTTTGGACCGGTGTAAATAGTATTATGGATGTTTCTCTTTAACAATATTACTATTACATGGAGTAGTCGTATAGTATTCAATAGGAGCATTAACTATATGGATAAATACTATATATTGTATTTTCTATAGTAAGTTTAAAAAACAATAGCATATAATAAGTACAGTCATACAGTATTTTCATGTGTCTGGTGGAAGTAATACATAGCAATGTTACATTTACATTTAGTCATTTAGCAGACGCTTTTATCCAAAGTGACTTACAGATGAGGAAACATTGGAAGCAACAAAATACATAAGTGCATCAAAACTAGTCCATTAAAGCCTAGCACAGTATACAAAGCTAAGAATAGTGAGGTAAGTAATTTAGTAATATACATATACATCATCATATAAATGTTATATTATGTATATTGCTTGACATATGATATGAAGGTGATTTCAGGTGTTTTTGTGGGGACACTATGACACACACACACACACATCATGTGGTTTCCGAGCAGCAGGTTATTCCAGACCTCTGCATGGTCACCGCAGATATTTCTGACCCGTGAACATTTAAACTCACAAACATCACACCTATAAATAGCTATATGATGGTTTCTTTAATTCCAGACTTGATTCATATTTAAGACTGTACGGTTAAATCTTACTAAATGTATGTTCATTATATTGTACTTGGAAAACATGACCACGGTGGTGAGATTTAATGACAATTAATACAATTTACTGCTTTTACTTTGATATTTAAAGATGCTGGGTTGTTTCAGCTCAACCGCTTCATGTTTGACCCAAAGATGGAGACAGAACCACACTGAATTGTGCTTTAAGTTTTGACTAATTAAAGATTTTAAATATACAGATTTATCATTTTTATGATTTATCGTTAATCTCACATCAGGTTGGTTGGTTAGTTCATCACAAACAGCTGAAGATTTATTTTAAATCTCTGTGACCGAAATATCACTGCTGTCCTTCTGAAACCTCGTATCTCCATATTTTGTGATTTCCCCCATGAATCATTATTAGTAGTCAACAGTGTTGGGCAAATTACCTCCAAAATTATATAAATGATATATTACTAGTCACTTAAAAGTCATTAGTTATATTACTGTCTTTGAAAAGTATGACTACCCTGCTGAAATTCGAATGGTTCCCATTATAACGCCATTGGAAACCATTAGGTTTCATTAAATACCATTTTTGTAATGTGTTATGGACATTATTTGAGTATGATTTAACGCACCCAACACTTACTAGTAGAGACTTTTCTTTCCATCATAACCATTAAAACCAGTAGAATTTATGTGATGGTTTCCATCGCTTGTTCAGCAGAGAATGCATTCTGAAATATAGTTTATTGCCGCTCGTTGTACATCCAGTGGGGGGGCGGTGTGTTAATGCATATTGATTGCGCTCATCAATGTCACGTTTTACTCGGCCATCCAATCAAAGCGCAGGAGGGGCGGCACAAATAAAGATAAACCAATCGGCAAATACATTTAGGCAACACTTTGGATTCAGGTAATATCCCTGGACTACCACAATATAAAAAAGTGGAAGGTAAATTATAAAAAAGAATTTCAAGGGAAAAAGACGTTGTTGTAACGCGCGTTACAATCTGAGATTGTTTGTTACAGGTATACAATTACCCACAGTGTGTTACATTACTGCGTTGCAGCAAAAAAGAATATTATACTCTTATACCATTACTTTTGTAATGCGTTACTCCCAACACTGTTAGTCAAACTGTATGAGTTTAGCAAATATCTCAGCAATGAAAACTATTGAAAAGTACTTGTCAACTTTGACAACACAGTAGCTTCATCTTGTTTTTTTGGACATCAAAGGTTTTGGAAGGACAGCGATGATGTGACCTTGTCTGTTATATCCAGTCTTAAGTCTCACAATGTAATTATGAGATAACAAGTATCAAAGTTAGATATTAAGCATTAATTTCACTATCTTGGAGATCTTAACAAAAATGTAATCACTTGAAGTGTTTTGTTTCATATATTTTGGATAGAAAGACCTTTGGGACTTGTGCAGTCTGTACGGGGCGTCATGTTGTCGGGTTGGTTGTTGAAGGGTGTTGTGGTGGCTCTCATACTTCTCTTTAAATGCAAACATTTGAGTCTTTATTAAAGTGTTTGTGTGTTTCAGGTGGTCGGTGTCTGGGCTTCCTCAGACGTCTGGAAATCGACGCCCGGTTTCGGTATTATTTCCAGCACCCGTGGTCTCGTCTGATCGTGGCCTACCTGGTCATCTTCTTCAACTTTCTGATCTTTGCAGAAGACCCCGTGTCTCACAGCCAGACAGAAGCGCACATGATTGTAGTGGGAAACTGCTTTTCCTTCGTGGTGAATAAATATCCCGGAGGAGGATGGAACGTCCTCAAAGTCCTGATGTGGATTCTCGCCATCATTACGGGCCTCATCGCCGGAAAGTTCCTGTTTCATCGACGTGTCTTTGGTACGTTGTTTACGTACGTATGTCCGCAAAGCATAATATTCTCTTGCTGTAAATGGCATTTTTTCATTATTTATGGTGGTTCGTTTATCTTTTTGTCATGAAATCGGTCTGATTTCATAAGATTTGTGTGGTTTATGACATCAGATGTTTCAAAGATATTTCAAATTTCAAGATATCCGTGAGCTCCTCTGTAGACTCCCTATCATAAAACAATATGGATGGTAAATAAATGTTGTGAGTGCCATGTCGATTTGGCAGCCGGGATCCAGCCTTTGAAGGCATCATAAGTGTGGCCATGATGTGAATGATGTGCTGCTTTTGAAGATTCTCTCTTTTAGTCTGAATCCATTATGGTGAAACTTGCAATCCCAGAATGCATTGCAAGCTTACCCTTCAAGATGAAATATAGATTGCAAAGTGTATTAGTTATAATTTCTAATTCGTAAAGTTTGTAATTTAATGCAACCTTTAAGACCCAGATCTTAAGTCTCTTCCTTTCTGTTGATGGACAGACATCTGCTGTGGATGTTGTTGTGTGTGTGATTCTGTCAGATCCGCTGGATTATCTTGTTCTTTATGGATTGCTGATTCGGTGAAGAGCCGTCGCTCCTCTGACACGTTTCCTCTGTGTTGTGAGTTCTGCCGGGTCAGTGGTTCTGTCAGCTCTCTGCTTGAAGCCTGAAACAAACACACATCTGGTTTCCGTCATAAAATATGAATTTATGAATGTATGAGTAATGGTTTCATAACCTGTGTGTTTTTATGAATGTGCATATAAAAGCAAATGTCAAATATTACCCTCTGTGTGTGTGTGTGTGTGTGTGATAAATGATGTATGTTTTTAACTTTGTGAAGCTCCTGCGGTTTAAATCTTAAGATGTAGAGCAGACTGTCTGAACATCACTGACATCTAACAGTCCCACGCCGCTTTATCAAAGATCTCAAATCTGTTTATCTTCCTCAGTTTGTGTTATTTATGTCTTGGTAAATCTGATTTTAGTGTTTGTGGTGATAATTAGATACAGAACAGATTTAAAAATGGCGTAATAATGTTGCAATTACATCATAATTGAATGAATGTATTAAATGAATTGATGATGCAGGTGTTGAACTTTGTGAATGTGGTGTTTTGGTGAAACTGTAGATTGTGTGTAAATCTGATTATGATTAGTCTTCAGAGGGGAGCAGTGAGTAAATGACGCCCCAAGCTGCTGATCTGAGATCAGTGATGTTGCTTTGGCCAGAGATGGATGATGTGCATCATATGATATGAATCTATTTATCAGATTTTACAAATGGACTAACTGCATTTCTTTGTATTACATCTGTCATATGATCATATTTCAATCCAAAACATATTTTTTAATGATTCTTGTTTATTTGTGTATTTTTATTAAGACAACAAACAAATTTCCCCGTGCATTTCCGAAAATGTTTTACTTTGAAGAAAACAAACACATAGTATTTGTTTTGCTGCATTCAATTGAGCAATCTTTCAAAATTCACCATCATGAAATTAAGCTGTTAGAAAATAAAAATAGAAAATACATTAGAGTGATGAAAACTTGGTGCTTAATTGTGAAAGAAATCGTAATGTCTTAAAGTAGATTTTATTTTATAAGCATCACAGTGTGTACTGTACTTAAAATCTTCATTTGCATTTTGGGGTGAAATGTGACCTGGATGTATTTTCATCTGTTTAAAATCTCTCTCTCTCTTGGCCAATAAAAAGCACATGGGATCTGATTAATCATCATGACCGCTGTTACCGTGGAAACCACCTCTTGAGACACGGCTGGGTTCCGTGAGGGTGCGGGAGCTCTGAACCTGCGTGTAAATCGGGTATGATGAACGACTCCCGTCCCGCTGCGATTCTACAGAGACCCGGCAGAGTTAGTTAGGAAGAAACCGGACTCAGCTAGCCTACATTCACCCAACGGGGCCGCGGGCCTCCAGAGGGCCTACCGCCGTCATTTTTAGCATAGATTATAATGGATGTTGCACAGATGTAAAGAATCCCATTCACTCATCCCAAATAACAACACAACCCGAGTTTAATATTCTTTGTGTTTGTAATCTTTTTTTATGGAGATTGTCCTAAAAAAGGAGCGTTTTAACCTAAAATAAAACCAGACAACTTTTGGCTTTATAATCCTCCAATGGCTCCACCAAGGTTATTATTTCTACTGTTACGGTCTGTGATGTTCAGCTCAGTTGTGTCTCATTTCTCCAGCAGTTTCCCAACAGTGCAGCGATATTGTCTGAAGAAACAGAAAGAAGGTGGATTCTTCGCATCGTATGTATCTTGAGCTCAACTTGTTTTTCACGTAGTTCTCTGTTGACATGAGTAAATTGTTGAAACCCAGTCAATGTTAAAGAGCTTTAAGAGGAACAGCTCACAGAGGAAACTGATGAGAAAAGTTTATGGTTGATTGGTATTGTGGCAAATGTAAGCACTGTTTGAGTCACCGTTGAGCCGTGTGAGATTACTGGGGGTCTTCTGGTGGTCTTTGGCGTACACAGATGCAGTGTCTAACACTGAACACTAGAGGGCTGTAAGTGCATTACATCAGATGTCGTCCCTCCAACTGACAGCCAAACGTTGAGCTCACCATCTCTGACACACAGTGTGCAAGTGTACATACTTGCATTGACTTGTGTGAGAGAGAGAGAGAGAGAGAGAGAGACCCTCAGTAGTGAAGAAGACAGTCAGTAATCATCTGTTATTGTCTCGCCATTGTGCCGTGAAGCTGACCTTGATTACACGCACGCACGCACGCACACACACACACACACACACACACAGTTATCTCTAACCTACAGAGACCTGATGTCATCAATGCAGATAAATCAAGTAATCAAGTATTCAATACGCTATTAATTGCACACTGCTTTACTGACACACACTGCAGATAACACACATTGCATACTACACTCTCACACCCTGCAAACCACATACTGCCAACTACACTCTAATGCAGTGCAAAAAACACAATGCTAGACTTACTTACACACACTGCAGACAACACACGACATCTTGCACTTTTACGCCCTGCAAAAACACACTAAACACTGCACTCTCACACACTTCAGGCAACACACGCTATACTACGCTCTCTTACACACTACACGCAACGCTCTCTTAAGATCAGTTTATACTCGTGCGTAGTCTGTACGCCGTAGGCTACTCGTCGGTTTTCATTTATACTTCTGCGTTGACAGGTAATGACCACTAGGCGTCAGTGTCCACACATGTGTTGCTTGTGTAACCGAAACAAGAGCCGAAGAAGAAGCTGCTCGTTTGAGAAGCATTAGCAGTGATAGTGGCAAGTAAACACTCACTTTTGTTGCAGAAGAACAAATAATTCACTTAGTAAACATGAGGCTATCGCAGAGTTTTTACCTGAGGGAGGGGCTCAAACAGTCCAATCACAGCCCTTGAGGCCCACGCTGAGTTGACGTGTGTTACATTTTTGGACAGGTGCGCGTCATGCTATGACGTAGGGTATGCGGCTCTGCGTAGGCTACGGCGTAGGTCCTACGCACGAGTATAAACTGAGCTTTACATACCATTGTAAGACACAACACTCTACATCCAGCATACTATAATTTTGCACACTGCAAACTGCATACTACCTACTTCTCTCTCACACATTGAAAGCAACGCACTACGTACTGCACAATACACGCTTACCCGAACTACATACTTCACTCGCACACACTACCGGCGTGCACAACATCTGCATACTACACTCTCTTACATAAGACAGAAAGTTAGTTAGCGAGGTTAAGGAAGGTTAAGCAGAAGAGTTGAGTGTTGGTTTGAAAGATGTTTAATGCGTGGTTGCGGCCGACGGGCACGGCACAGATATCCAAGACTTCATTTCATGTCTGTATTAAATGTGGATGGTGTGACCCCCTCATGCTGTGATTCCAATGGGCGGCGGAATGTAATGTAATTTACCGTTTCATATTCACAAAATATCAGTTGTAGGGCGGACATCATAGCTGTGTCATTTCAGGTTCTGATGTGTGACCGTACGCCGAATGAAAACGTTAAACACAGCTCTCTCTGTTCTCCTGGGAAATGACTGATTTGACCTTCGATCGAGACATTGACGGCTCGGACACATTTCAGTGTCTCTGTGGGTTTCTGTTCATCCACAGCATCATCTGGCTTTAGGAGAAATAAAAGAGAATCAATTGAGAGTGTAATTGACCGGTCTGTAGCTGTAAATGAACAGGTCAAATCATCTGGATTTGAGTAAATGTTTTCGTTTTGTTACACATTGTTGACGCTCTTCTCAAACTCTCATGACAGACACGTGTCAGATTTCTGGGTTTCTTAGGAGAAATATCTGAGACATACATGATTTAATCTCATCGATTTCAATGAGAAATAATTGAAATATTAATCTCATCGGTATTTAGAAATTCAAGACCAGCAGATTATCTTTGGCTTGTGGGCAATTCCAACGTTATGGACGTGACATAAAATTTGTTGATAGAGTCTAAACATAAGAAAATGTCAGTCTATGAACACATAGGGAAATAAACATGCGTTATGGATGTGACAGAAAAAGGACGCAGTTTTTGGGAGACGACAAACTTTGTAGGATTTCTGTGAAATAAAATGCACAAACCTGAAGCAATAATACCCAATGAATGGAGAAGAGAGGCCTCTTTATAGGACATAATATACTTTATTTTCATGTGTCCATTTATGAGGAATATGTAGCGTTATGGATGTGACAATACCGAAAATGGCTCTTAACTGACTCTTCAGAAGGTCAATACAAGTGCTGTTACCATAATAAAAACGCTTGGTAAAAACTTTATTTTTAATGGTAAAGTTAAAATTGCCCTTGTATTTTTTCAGCAGGGTTTTATGAATAATTGTTAATTATAGGAATCTGCTAAATTATAAAAATTACTCTCATAGTCACGGTTGGGTAAACTCAGTTTGACAGGGTTATCCGGACGGACAGAAACATTCTGGTTTAATGAGCAGAAAGCTTCTTTTCATTGGTGCAGTGTCCATTATATATTATTGCTGATTCAGGCGCTGCGTGGCCCCGAGCGGGAATCTAATGAAGAGATGAACGCTTCAGACGTAAAACGCTGACAGGAAAATGTCTGTTTCTGGAGCCGAACGATTCCAAAAGCTGTAAAAAATCGACCAGAAGCTGCTAAACAAACTACAGATACTGTGAAGCATGTGAAGTGTTTGTGAGCATGCGTTGATGTGGCGCCAGACGGATTTATCCCAGAGCTTGAGATATTTTCATTTAGTTGAATTACACTTTCCACGGCCTCTAAATTAAACTTTGTCTGTCCGGCAAGACATGATGCAACATTCCGAAAGCGTTGCGAGGATAAATAATTCACTTTTAAACTTTCCTGATGATTCATAGATATGCGGGGAACTCTAGATCACATCTGACCGTGACAAACTCGCCTCATGAGGAATCACACGTGACTTGATCTTAAGAAGATAAAAGAGTTTATAGTGCTAAGAAAACGTAATTCACAGAAAAAAAACAAATCAACAGTATTGAAGTATTGGCCGATCAGAAAGATCGGAGGTATTCGATTTGGATAAATATGAAGTTTAATGGATGGAACAGTTCATAACTATGTTAAACGTGACAGCAAAGTTTCTTCGTTTCATTTGAAGTGTTGATGTTCTGTTGACGCTGTTCTTACCGTAGTAAATATGATGTAAAAAGATGAACTCCCAGACCACCAGGTTCTCCCAGTGAACGTTCCAGCGTTCAAAGAGGAGATGATGAAGGAAGTGATCGGGTATTCAGAGCTGACGCTCAGACGTCTGAATCAATCTGGCACTTTGAGAGCGAGACAAAGGGAGATGAAGTGAGATGTTTTATACTGTCATTCGAGCACCAAGAAACTAATGAAAATATCCCAGCAGGTCAGGAATCGGACCACTGTTATAATATCCCTCTCTTCGGGAAATCAAAGTGGCTTCTGAGAATCAATTACAGCAGCTTGTGAAGCCGGTGGGGTTTGTTTTGGTTCTGAAATGGCCGAATAATGAATGACGGACAGTTGAATCGGCATTAATGGTGGGTTGTGAAGATTGTGACGGCTCACAGGTGTGAATGTTTTAACACAAACTTCATGTTCCGAATATACTTCAACATTTTGAGTTCTTCTAATGCCTGACCCTGTAGACCCGGGCAAGAGTGGACAAGAGTGTCTCGTGTTGTCTTCGGAGTTGTAAATTGTAGTTTCTCTCTGGTTTCTCAGGTCGTCTCCTGCGTCTGAAAATGTTTCGTGAAGATCACGGATCGTGGATGACGATGTTCTTCAGCACGATTCTCTCTCTGTTCGTCTTCTCGCACATCTACAACCTCTTTCTGCTCATGAACGGACGGATGGGGTAAGACCACACACTCGTCTCACATCTGTCTCACAGTTATCGCGACACGTTGGAATGATTTAGATGCGAAGAGGTTCTAAATAAGTGTACTTGCTCGAATTGAAGGGGTTTGCTTTGTTTCAAGATTCCTGATGTTTCATTCTCATTTATTAGTTGATTTCCTTTGTACTGCTTTTAAAGCGTTACTCATAAGAAAGAAAAACACAGATGAGATCTCGTTAGAGTCCTAGACACCTTTCTTTTGCCAAGTCTCACGTGTGTCTCAGATATTTCTCTTGAGATAAAGAGTCAGAAATCTCCCAAATAATGAGATGTCAATGTGTCAAACTGAACTCAGATTTGTCTCGTCTGCAATCAAAAGATCTCTATATTGTGGAAGATCTCAATATGAACTCAGACATCACAATGACCCAAATCCAGATTATTTCACCTCTACATTCATTTACACCTCCAGACTTTTCATGTGTTCCAACAATTACTCTCTCATTTGTGTCTCGAAGAAAACTTGATACTAAAATGAGACACAACTGAGAATTCCAATAAAATCTTCTACCGCATGAGAGCAACCTCCCAGCGATACAGATTTTGAATGAGAACAGATTTTCTGTCCTGTCTCTCGTCCTCTTGAATGACTGATGTGATGGATTTGACATCCTCTCTCATTTCCCTGTTGAACACATTTAAGCGCTGATCCCGGGTCAGCGTCTGCAATCTGCTTTGCATTATGGCATGCGAGAACAGAGTGCGGATGAATGGTTTCAGATCAGCGTCTGCGAATACGCTCTGTGATCTGATGAGATGATGATGGCGTTTCGGCTCAATTTCACGTGAGGAGATGGATGTCTCACTTACGGCTCGATTCGTCCGGTGAGCGTTTTCACCGCACGCCACATTTCTCAGCGAGATTGAGTGTTTGCGAGCAATTTGACCTCCATTCATCTCCTGGAGGTTATTCACAGCCAATGCAGCAATCCTCGCCGTATAGCTCCATCAGAATTATCGTTTAATAGATCGAAGACTTGAGATTTAGTAGTTTGACTGCCTTCAACAGAGTGAAAGCTACAGTTTTAAAGGAGATCTAAATTTGGTGCACATGGCAAATCACAGACAATTCTTTCAGATTAGATGCAATTTTGATGAGTAGTTTGAAGTGTTGATTAAAATATTTATATTCAACATTTCCTCTTGCTTCATCTCTATGGAGTTTACAACTGAGCCTGCAGTGCATTCTGGGATTGTTTTAGAAAAGTGTTTTGGGAGGCCTGTGTGTGTGTCTATCTACATTACATATGTATGAATGTTTACTCAACTCTCTCTATACATTTACTTTAGTTTGTTTTATTACTATTATGTGAATTAAACACTAAATTCAATTAATTTAATACATTATATTGAGAATAACTGCATCATCTCTTCAGGTTGAAGGACATTCAGGGTCACAGGCATGTAAGAGCACAAGTTGAGTTGACTGACTTTAAATATCAGACGGAATGTGACAGAGACAGATCGAGTATTAAATAACAGGATCTAAGAGTTGAAGCGATGCCTGCGGGTCATACGGCACATTTATTCTCATCTGTCTAAAACAGAACTCATGACATTCAGCTTACAGCTCACACTCATTTAGTCTTGCTCTGTTTGACTGGTAAACAGGAAACTCGTCACTAAATGTCTTTTTTACACAAAAAAGTTTATACATAGCCATTTGAGCACTTCAGTCAGCCATCTTGGAACAGTCAACAATGTAGTTGCAGTAAAATAATACGATTTCTGAAGAAAGCCTCACTGAATAAAGTATAGTGGCCATATGTGTATTCCAGCCAATAGAAACACGGCTAATGAGGCCTCTATGGTTTTTACCTGAGTGTAAACTGTAATTATATGATTTGTGTATATATGGAAGTATTTATTTTCGAAGCGTTTTCATTTTAACATGTTTACATTTTCAACACGACGAAAATGCAGATGTAAGTGTTCATCAATGATGCCTTTGTACATATTTAATGTGTGTTTTTTAGTGCAGTTTGCTTCAAACTGTTGCTTTTCTGTACTGCTAGTAGACACATTCAAGGAAATGCAGAAGACGACGGCGGTTTGTGGCTAATTTTCCTGCAGCGACACTCAGAATGCGACACATGCTTGCGATGCATTATGAATTGTGTCCTAAAACATTTCAGAATGCGATGGAGCATGAAATCAAGCTTGTATAGCATCTACGTTCATGTACTGATGTGGAGCGTGTCTCTGGCAAGACGTGGAGGTTTATTTCAGAAGGTCTATAGAGGACGCATTTGATTTGAAACTTCAGCAGGTTCGGGTTAGAAGTCTTGCTTTGCAGGAACAATGTCACCTTAATTCACAGCAAGGCATCAAAGCCACGTGATGCAATGTGTGAATGCGTACGTCACAAGATTATGAATATATCATGTGGCCCTAAAAAACTTGGCTTACATAAATGTCAGACAGATTTAACCACTTAAGGCTACAATACACTACGAGACTTTTGCTCAGATGTTCAGTCTGAACTTGTTGTAGAAAGTCTGTGCCAGTCTGCAGATTTGATCAGTTAGTGTGTTTCTATCTGAAAATTTCCGAAAATTTGCAAGTCTGTGATGTCTAGTTTGAGAAAATCTGTTCAGATTTCAAAAGTCTTGTATTCCGGCCATTAAGATCAAAACTCAGAAGGTTTGATGGAGTTCTCAGTTGTGTATCACTTAGTCTCAGACGTTTCTCCTACAAAACCTGAATTAAATGAGAGTGTAATTGTTGAAGAGTCTGGAGGTGTAAATGAATGTAGATTGTCGAGGTCAAATCATCTGGATTTGGGTAAATGTGATGAGAAATGTTTGAGTTCATATTGAGATCTTCACTAATATTGACTTTTGATTGGAGACGAGACGAATCTGAGCTCAGTTTGACACACTGTTGACGTCTCTTCTCAAAGTCTTAAGACATTTGTGACTCCTTTTTTCAGGAGAAATATCTGAGACGAAGACGAGACTTAAACAAGTTTCCATTTGTTCTCCATTTAATCTCATTGATGTCTGAAGATAAATGATTGAAATATTAACCCTTAAGCGGTCTTCGTTTGGGATGTACACTCATGGACTTTGGGGTCTCTATAGGGATCCATGGGTTGAGAGCAAAGCAGTTTACTTATCTGCTAAACATTCATGCATTTCAATGATATGACACTTTAAACTGTAATAAAAAACGTAATTATTGATGTTCATAATGTAGATCTTACAGCAGATAGGTGGCGCTGTTGTACAGTCAGATGATGACTGCAGGAGGATCTCCTCACACCTTAGAAGCTCTCTCTCTCTCTCTCTCTCTGTCATGTGAAATTATTGTTTACACCTGTGAGGAGACTCGACCGGTGTGTGTCTCATTCAGTGTGATGTGTTTGCTGGGTTTGTGTAGTGATATATACTGTGTGTGTGTGTACATGTGTTTTGATGAACTGTTATTACGGTCTCTCTCTGATCGGCTCACTGTCACTCTCTAAATCACTTGGAGAATAACTGCTGACGCTGTTCCGCACGTACACTTCTCTTTGTTTATACACACCATCTGTTATTTATTTCATGAAATTAAATTCAGTGATTTACAGCATATTTATAAAGACGGACCAGTAGCTTTCTGTCTTTTCATACAGCGGACAGAACTCGATTTATTTTGGTCAGGATTGTGCAACTGCTTCTATTTTATTTAAAACACACGCGTGTGCGTGCACACACACACACACACCACACGCACACGCACACGCACACGCACACGCACACGCACACGCACACGCACACGCACACACACACACACACACACACACACACACACACACACACACACACACACACACACACACTTAGGGTAGGAAGCCTTTGGTGTAGTAAATACTGTAATATACTTGAATTTTTACTATAGGAAGCTTCAAAAACACTATAGTATTGGGGTATGTGAAAATAACCATGATCTTACTATGGTAAAGGTAAAGTTACCATGTTTTTGCCAGATTAATAAACATTTGTACAACCAGTTTTATTTCCAATACCATGATTCTACGATGGTTACTATGGCAACCCTATGGTTAATTTGTGTTTACCGTGGTTTTACTATGGTTTTTGTCCCGGGATTGTTAGAGTTTGTTCATTCATTTTCTGGAATTTGTACATGTGTTCACACACATCGCGTTAAGACCCCTAAAGACACGTGACGTAATATACTGATATGTAATGTTATGTGCTTTCTTTTGCAATTTGTTATTATAACTGCCTTCCTTTTTTAGTGCCAAATAGGCCTAAATAATCTCAATTTATTATTCTGTAGCATATATTGTTGCCTTTTGCAAGTGACAAAGACGTCAATTTTACAACAACCTGTTTTATTTATATTTTTTATTGGTAAAGCGCTGTGTATTTTTGTGTTAATAGTTTTGATAGAAGTTTAATTTAAAGTTTAAACTGCGTTTAGAAGCAGACAACGCTATTCTCGCATCTGACCTTGTGTTTGTTGATTAGGTCTCTTGCAGTCATCCATGATTAAGCTAAAGACTGATTTTAGGCCTATTTTTTAATTTTCGATTTACTAACGAACAAAAACTACTCGCTTAACTAATAACCAAATTATTTACGATTTATTATAGATGTGTGTCATCACTGCACGGCTATTACGCCATTGTTTCTTCCTTTTGTTCACACAGGGTGCTTTCCGGGACTGATCGTGTTAATGTTACTTGGTCCCCTTTCCCGAATCACTTTTCGGATCTATCCGGGATGCGTTTGCGTTCAAACAGAAGGCACTTTGCGCTATTTTACACGATCAGTGGTCTGAGTGAATGGGGTTTTAGCATCTGTTACCTCTCATCTGCCTCATTGATATTCTTGATCCTCTGTGATCCCCCCATCCCCTGTGATGCAGACCCCCGACTGCTGGAACTCATTGACAACACTCTCCCCCAAACCCCCACCACATCACACACTCTTAACAAGCTGTACCACCCCCAACACACACACGGGTCTCTCTGAACATCTCCTGACCGCTCTGTCTCCATTCAAATGAACCGTAAATGCTCACGTTTGCTATCATGTTTTCTAGAAAGACACGGAGGGGCAGCGTTATGATGTCATTAGTCTGTATGACATCAGAAGAGTCTTGGCGTGTTCTGGGTGGAGTCACGGTGGGGAGAGGGGGCGTCCATTACGGGTCCACATCAAGTGCTAATTAGACAGTGTTACTTAATTAAAAGTTGCAGCGCGCAGAGATCACATTACTCACGGCAAATTAGGAGCCAACATCCGACTGAGATCCTGCCACACTTCTGCTGATGAGAGAGAGAGAGAGAGAGAGACGGACTCTCATTGAATCATATCATCTTAAACATATTTAGAAGACATCAAAAATAGAAAACTGTGTTTGTCATATATAGTAGTAAAACCCGTCAGAAAGACAAATCACACATGAGATCTCGTTAGATCTCAATTATTTCTCTAGACATCAGTGAGATGAAAGTGAGAGCAAATGGAAGCTTGAGTCTCGTCTGCGTCTCAGATATTTCAGATATTTGACAAAAGTGTCTGTCATGAGAGTTTGAGAAGAGACGTCAACAATGGGTCAAACTGAGCTCAGATTTGTCTCGTCTGCAAATCAAAAGTCAATATTAGTGAAGATCTCAATATCAACTCAAACATTTCTCATCACATTGACTCAAATCCAGATGATTTGACATCAACAATCTACATTCATTTACATTGAGTTGATACTTAAATGAGACACAAGTGAGAACATCATTAACTCTTCTGAGCTATAAAAGAGAAACATCGGAGCAATAACATGTTTCCTCTGGGAGGTGTGGGGTTTTAAAATGAATGTGGATGACACAGTTTAGATCATTGATGGTGGGGGGGAAATGATTTAGTCTTATCAGGATGTTTTCTATAACACTAAGAGATGCGTTTGAGACTGTTCTCGTCTCTATTTATTCCTTTGCTGTTTTGTGTTTGTCCACCACGTGGATTGAAAATACTCAACATGCAATGGATTTCCTCAGCTGGGACTGAAAATATTATATTGTGTATCTTGTATTTCAATCTGCCACTTGTAGACAGGACTAATTCGGCCGTAACGCTGCCATGGGTCTGCTGTAATTGAAAATAACACACACACACGCACGCACACATCCCGTCTGGTCCCCAGATAAATGCAGCAGTGGTGCGGGGGGTCGTGAAGGTGATGTTTCTAAGCCCGCGCCTAACCACATAATCAATATCTGTGGAATAGAGCGATAGAGGAAGCGTATCTCTCATTTTGAGTCGAGATTGTGGGGGCAAACCAGGTCGTGGATCTGAAGGTCATTGGCTGTGCGGAAAGATCTACAATCGCTGCGACCTTTAACCCTCACAAAATTA
>NC_136788.1:16914544-16937744 GCF_947034865.1 Barbatula barbatula | reverse complement strand
AGAGAGAGAGAGAGAGAGAGAGAGAGAGAGAGAGAGAGAGAGACACAGAGAGAGAGACAGAGAGAGAGAGAGAGACACAGAGAGACAGAGACAGAGAGAGAGAGAGAGAGAGACAGAGACAGAGAGAGACACAGAGAGAGAGAGAGAGAGACAGAGAGAGAGACAGAGACAGAGAGAGAGAGAGACACAGAGAGAGAGACAGAGAGAGAGAGAGAGAGACACAGAGAGAGAGAGACAGAGAGAGAGAGAGAGAGACAGTATACTAACAAACCAAAACAAGTGTGTTTAATATTGGTCTTCGTCGTATTATCGATTAGCGCGATGCCCTTAAATAACTCAGTTACACCAATTAACAAAAATCATGTTTTTTATTGTGCATTCCAATTAATATCAATCAAACTGCAGTTGGTTTGTTTTGATTCAAGCCATAATAACAAAAAATACAGCTGACTAACACAATAAACTATTATATATACTAAATACAAACTATTTATATGTCAATAAATCTTGCTTTAAATGAAAGTAGCTTTATTTGCATTTGTGTGTTCGAAAACGCGAGGCACGAGACTCCTGCCAGGCAAGGATTATAGCGTTCCGTTGCCACAAGGGAAGCCCCGCCTCTCCACTCATTTGATTGGACAAAGGAAAAAAAGCGCTTTTATGCTCAGAGTTGAGTTTTTTCGCGGCACACATAAGCAGCGCGCAAAACGCTCCCTACCAACTGAAAACAATTCAAAAGAGGCGAGTCTCACAGCAAAAGACGCGTTCTGTCTGATCAGGCCCTAAGTCTGCCGTTGTAATGACGGGCAAAATACAGATTCTGTCTCACTTATTACGAGGGTGTTCTTTCTTAATGTCATGAGAAGAGTCATACTTGGGTTAAGCGTTGGTTTGATTTAACGTCTCTGTGTCGATCGGCGTATGAGTCTAAGATTATGTTAACTAACTAAATACCCTAATAAGGGTGTAAGCTCATCAACCGCCGGCTCATTTAAAGAACCACGTCCTCCGCGAGGTTATCATCCGTAACGCCTTTCCAAACAAGACTGAGACTTTTCACATTTGTGTTTTCAGTAAAATGAGTTTTGTTGTGTGTAATCCACAAAGTGACAACTGTAAACAGATTAACTTTTCTGTACCTGTTCAAGGCTGGTAAACACTTCTGAGGGCACAAAAGCGGCACAAAGAAGATTAAACTCGGTTGCTGTCATATGAACGTTGCGTTTGCCGTGAATCATTTTCTATAAGCATTACTTTTTTTGAATGTGTTGTGAAGGCGTCTGAATTGTTTGTGCTTGTGTTTATTTTCATTGTGAGGTTTGTTTGTACGATAACAAACACTGAACCATTTTCAGTCTGAAAGTCTGGTTGAATAAAAGCCGTCTGAAGAGAAACTCGTAATCGCTGTCGGACACTGCGGTTCAACCATCAAACTAACCCATTCTCTCTCTCTCTCTCTCTCTCAGTGCCCACATGGTGACAGAATACATGGGAATCAGAAACGAGAGTTTTATGAAGATTGCCGCTGTAGGAACTTGGATGGGTGATTTTGTGACGGCGTGGATGGTGAGAGACATACAGTCATCGTGAAAAACATTTTGCTTCCATTTCTGCCATAATGCAACCAAACTATTATATTTGGAAATGAAAAAAATTGTTCATTGATTAAACCTACTTTCTGTAATTGGTTAGGGTTAACATTGGACATTTTTCTATCGGGATTTGACGTTTAAGAATAAAACCTTTTACAGATTTATTACGTCAAACAAAACAGATGGTTGTTTCAGGCGTACATAAACTATATAAATATACATTATACATAAATATACAAATATAAGAAATGTGAAAACCTTGCTTTGTGTTTTCATATGTAGGAAGTCAATATTAGAACTAATATAATGTCGTGTTAGTTAACGTCTTTATGTTGTACTGTGGTAGTTTAACAATTATAATGCTCGTGTCAACTAGGGGTGTAACGATACACTCAGCTCTCGATGCTGGGTTCACAATACGATACTCATCTCCATATTTTGAACAAAATCTTTGTTGCACACACAAATTAATAAGGAATTTAAACATTTTAAAGCTTAACTGAAATTAGAATTAAGATCAGTATCAATTTTGACAGCAAATTTTGATTTAGTCTCTTGACTAAAATGCAATTTAGTTTTAGTCATCCCAATTAATCATAGTTTTAGTCGACGAAGTCTGCATTACATTAGTACTACTAAAATCTATCTGGATTAACTAAATTAATTTGTGTAATTAAAAAGGGAATTATGACTCTTTGTAAACCACGTGGAGACCCAGATTGTGTCTTGTGCTTCCTCTTCTCCCAGAGTCTTCTTTCTCTATCGCATATGTGAGATAAACACACGTGACGCGCTGGCGTAGAGAAGGTAGCGTCTTGACCTCTCATCGAATAGAATTAAACATCATATCGTTAAGTAACCCCATCTCTCTACGATGCGAATAGTAACCTTTCTGCATCGCGGATTATCGTAATACGAAGTATCGTTACACCTCTAGCGTCAACAGCACATTACCTTTTATATTCATACATGTGTATATTTTAAGCTGCCGGATTACTTTTGTCGCAGTCTATAGAAACAGCTTTCCGTGAGGCATCTGTGTAAGAATCTATGTTAGCAGAGTCTAAGAAAGTGTATTTTAATAAAATAACATGCACGAATCGTTCACAATAAGACCAGGAATGTGTACTAATAAAGTTTATCAGGTGGATTTTGTGTCTAACTTTAAAGCAGCAGAATATTACAGAAGGTTTTCAGAGAGTTGGAGCCGCTGAACGCTGCTGTAATTATTTGTTGGTAATTGAGTCTCTTGGAAAGCAGCTGAGATTCCCAGAGGCTGCGTTCATTCACCCGGAGAAATTACAGCGGAGAACGACAGGCGTCTCATTTCACCACAAACACACACACGCATCCACTCAGATAAGACCACAGCGAGAGAGAAACACGTCTGGAAACCAATAATCTCCTCTTCCGTACAGCTGCGGGTTACACCCAAAGAAATGAAAACGTTTGACAAGTGATTAAAATAATGAACATTCACACCGTGTCCACAGTTTAAGGCAAATCATTGTATTTCTATAAGGAGTGAAAATGGATATGGAAGATGTATGATGGGCACTTTATTTTATCCTCTCAAGGGAGACTGAAAAGTTTTCTAACAGAAATAAATGAACATTACGTCATTTAAATGTTAGTATAATAATTTTTCGTTTTTCTACAAAATATTCAGATGTCGAGGGACTGACTTTTTTCTACATACGAATAAAATGCTTCTATTCAATTCAATTCGGAACATATTACAGATTACTATATGTGATTGGTCCACTGCCGATGAGCTTTTTTGCATCTCATAACTTTAACTAATGCTTCATTTCCTTACGATCAAATGGATTTCTTTATTAAAGTCGGGAAGTTGGGATCGATTTTACTTCCGGATTTTGAAGCATTTTTGAGTGAAATGGAATTTCTAATGAGAAAATGGTGGACGTGCCTTACGTCTTTCTCTGCGATGTGATTGGATGTACAAAAACAGCCGTTGCATTTTGAAATGGAACTGGCAGCAGACTGACAGTTGAAGGGGAGGAGTTAACGGATGCTCCGCCCAAGACGTCTAAAATATGTCTTCTAAGAAGGAAGTGCATTTTCAGATTTAACTAAATATAATGAGGGCACACAAATATTTAAAAAGAGAACGACCCACATTGATAAACTATTTACAATAAACGCTGCAATATTTCATGAAAAAATAGACATTGTCATTTCTTATTTCACTGGGACTTTAAGGAAATTAGGTTTTTACTTTCAGACTGTTCAGACATTAGATACTTTAGACACTTTATGTTCTCTACACACTTTAGTGATGTAACAGAAAATGTTAGGAATCCCGTCAGTTATGCTTCATTCAGTCTGCCCGTGACGAGACAGATTTTTTTTTTCTTCAAGTTCACTCAAGGACACACAGAAACAAACGTTGTGATACAACATGCGGCATCAAAGAGTCCTTCTGTAGTCGAAGATCTTCTGGGATCAGGCGGTGTGTTGTCTAAAAGCATTTCTGTTTGTCTCTGTGTGTGTGTGTATGTGTGTGTGTGTATTTTTCCCACATTAGTATTCTTGTGTTCAAACTGCACAGTTGAAGGAAAGACAAGAGAGGTGTAGAAAGAAAGAGGGTTTAGAAAGAAAAGTGAGGAACGAAAGGGGGAACAGGGAAGGGCACACAAGCGCTCTTAAATTGCTGAATCGAGACATTACCGGCAGATTTTACATGTCATTAATTCAGAGATTTACTGCACTTTCCTCTTACCCTCCTCACAGTTCTACATCCGTCTGTGAAGAAACTCATCCAGCAGGAGGGTAACCTTGGGTACCTATGTAGTGTTCACTGCTCCCTACATGCTTAGTTTTCAGGAAACAATGATTTGTATGTAAATGAATATAACCTGTTTTACTTCACAGGCAATATGTATTTCTATTAAAAATGTATGAACTTTTGTTAAATGCCTTCAGTTGGAAGTGTAGTGGGTTTTAATGGACTCATTTACATTTGGTTGAGTCATGCAGACGCACATGTAATAATATACAGTATATAATAAACGTAAAAGGAACTACAAAAGACCGTCTTTGACCATTCTGTATAGTGCCTATAGAAACATCTGCTGATAAATAAATAAAACAGAAAGACAAAGGTGGGGAAACAGGAAACTAGACATAAACTTCAAAATAAAAGTGATGACAGATTGAAAAGTCACTAGTACGTTTTGGTTTCATGCTTTTAAGATCAATCTATTCAAATATAAAACTAAAACTACTCGTGTTTGATTGTAACTGTGCTCAAAGTAAAACAGGTTGTTTGTTTGTTTCCAAGGTAACAGACATGATGCTACAGGACACGCATTACCCAGACTGGGGCAAAACAGTGAGGCATTTATGGAGGAAGGGCAACAACAGAATCATACTCTTCTGGTAAGTGTGGTCATCTCTAGTGGGAACCAGTACAGAATCTGAACTGACGTCACAAAAATGAATTGCCCTGATGTTTCTCTTTCAAAGCTCACGAGATTTCATGGATTTTTCGTTTTTACAGAAAGGACACACGAAATTCACATGTGCAAAAACAACACGCGATCACGTGTGAAATGTGTGTTTTTGGAACATTTTTGTGTCCTGTGGGATGACATGTGCGGCGTGGTGATATGTCTCCACATGTGATCGCTTGATCTTCACATGGCACCTCACGTTGCACTAGACATCTTATGGGTTTTTACATGTTATCCTGTGTGTTTCACGTGGGAATTCGCATGGGATTCACGCACAGATTTCACATGTGTTTATTGCACATGTTGTACACATTTGATCACATGCAAAAAAACTTTTCTGTAAGGGCAAGGATCTTAAAATGGCTTTAGGAGAAATAAAAGAGAATCAAAAAGTCTGGAGGTGTAAATGAGCAATGTGATGAGAAATGTTTGATTTCATATCTTCAATAATATAGACTTTTGTTGAGATTGACATTTTGACACGTCTTCTGAAACTCTAATGACCGAGACATTTTTGACATTTCTGACTTTTTTCTCATGAGAAATATCTGAGACACAGATGAGACTTAAGCAGAGATTTCCACATGCTCTCCATTTCATCTCACTAATGTCCGGAAGTAATTGAGATGTTACGAGATCTCGCGTCAAATTTTTCTTTCATATTGATATTGGGACTCATTCTTCGGTTTGGGTAACTGTAATATCACCTTACGTTTTTACAAACTGAAGGACGAGTCGGGTGAATGTTGGTGGCCATCAATAATAGACACTGTCAACTGTCAACATTTCTTCCAGAACATTCCTTCAATTCATAAGTGATGTTGACACAAGAACGAAGATTGATATATGGCTATATATACCTCATTTACATCTACATTAGTGCCTCATGGACAGATTTTGTACTAGTGTACGTATAGAACTTTAAGTGTTAATGCAATTGTGGTAATTGTTGCTATTCTTGTGGGGTGAAATGTCGAGAAGTCCCCTCAAGAATAACAAAACGGTGTGTTAATAGCGCCACTTGAATCCCTGTTCTCAGTGTCAGTATGTTTAATTAAAGAGACACGCAGCAGAAAATCGATCTGCACTGGTGTGTTTGCCACGGCAACGTGACCCCGCAACTAATCGCGCTCCCCTGACAACACGCACGGGTTGACCCTGACACCCCTTAAACACATCTCTGACCCTAATGTCACCCTGAGGCACATCACAGGTAATTTAAAGAATAATTCACCATGAAACTTAAGATAATGCTTATTTATCCTATTAGTATCCCTTAAAGGGAACCCAGTGTATAGAGGGACGTATGGCTTAATGTGTTGTGATAGCCTTACACTGTCGTTAGAAACACATCAAATATTTTCTATTCTTTAAAAAAACCTAAATGTAATACTAGTTTTAACCTAAGAAGGCCGCCATGTTCTTTTTTGATGACGTGAAATGGTTGCACGCACAGGCAGCCAAACTAAACACAGACACACTAACCAGTTCTTCAGTAAATATGTCCCAATATAGGTGCTGTAGGATAAACAAATATATATATATATATATAAACAATGCATATATTCTCATTATGTATAAAGTATACGTTTATGGTGGATGCTGATGTCTTAAATGTCTTAAAGGCGATAGTTTAAAGCTTTGATTAAATGCACGTTTACCTTGAACAGGCGCTTACTGATACTGAACGCGTTCTTCTTTTATGGCAGGCTGTCTTGTGTCAAGAGGACATACCGCCACCTACTGTCCCTGTGTGTTTATATATCTGATCTTATGTTTTACGTCTCATATTTTACTGTTATATATAGAAAACATGTGTGCGATGTAGCGAAAGAAAACAGGATAATGTTGCAACCATTTGAAGTCACGGATTTTGACGCAAACAAAATGGCAAAGTTTATGAATATAGCGACAGTTACACTGTTTTTTTTATTTCACCTTTAAAAAGTCAATGCCATTGTTCATATATTAAGCCATACATCGCTCTATACCTACGGTTCCTTTTAAGAACATGAACCATAGGTTTATCATAGCAACAGTTAAAAAATGTAAGTTTTAAAATATATATTAGCAATAAGTAACAATTTAGGTTAAACTAGTAAGAACATGCGACAATTTAGTTCCCATAAGCAAAAAAACAGTACACAGTACACAAATCAAATCCACCACGTTCACAAACAGCAATGAATCTAAACCATATAGAACAAAGACGCTGACCATGGATCATCGTTGGTTGATCAACGCAGCTCTGCTGACAGCAGGAACTGATCTGGTGTCTGTATTATTCATTGTTCCGAGTATTACAAACCCAAGCAGCAGCGGGTAGCCACATTTCATCCTTCTGTCTTTTGTTAATGGACTCTTTCTGAAGGTTTTCATCCATTAGTAAACGACAGACATCATTTCATGTTCTCAGTAAGATGCGTTTTTGAGCACGTCCTGACAGGGCGCAGTTTTTCATGCGCCGCTGCGGAGGAACCGTGTGTTTAAAAGATTCTGCACTGCTCATTAGATGCTTGTTAGCATTTAATTAATAGCAGCCGGCGGGCCGTTCTCACAGACTGATGAGTCTAACACACTATAAATAGACTCTAAAATATCAGGCTGCAATCTGATTGGCTGGCTTTCCCTGTGGGGTGGAGTCACAGGTTTGTATTTTAGTACAGATTCAAGTTTCCAGTTGATTAGTTTCAATTTAAATCGTAGCTCAGTGGTTAACAACGCAAAGTTGTGGGTCCATCCCAGTGGATTGCAGATACCTATGTATAAATGTATAGGATAAAGCGTCTGCCCAATGCCTAAATGTAAATGACTCCAAGGCCCCCCATTGTAATCAGCAATATTTAAAGGCCCCTCCCACTCACAAAAACTTTGTTTTTAACTTATTAACGTATTTAAATGTTCATTTTGACTCATTTTAAATACAAGCTATTTTGAGCCCCCTTTGGAGGTCAGCTGTTGCCCCCCTGTTGAGAACCAGGGCTTAAAGTGAACTAAAAAGTGTACTTATTTATTTGTTAGGGTTGGTCTCTATTCAAAGACTGTTGGATATTTTCTATGAGGAATACATGTTTATTTATTTTTTTAACTCATTGGTGTCTGTAGGAGAATCGACGCGCTGATGCTTAACGTTGAGGGTTAAAGGTGTAATGCACACTTGACTTCACTTATAAGTGTTGTTGTTGTTCTCAGGTCGGTGCTGATCTCTCTGACGTCTTTGGTGGTTCTGGTCATCAGTACGGACTGGATCAGATGGGATAATCTGAACCGTGGGTTTCTGCCCAGCGATGAGGTCTCCAGAGCGTTTCTGGCTTCATTCATCCTGGTCTTTGACCTTCTCATCATCATGCAGGTACAAACACGCCCTGATTTTCACATGAGTATAACCTGATTTTACCTTTTCCCATCATCTCTCATTCACGGAGGTTTCAGTGAATCTGTGTGTGTGTGTTGTCTGATTCTTATTTAATCTTCTTGACGTCTCTCCAGGCAGCGAATCGCACGGCGTGTCTTGTTGTGTCATGAATATGCAAATATGTGCTCAACAGCTCCTCACGTCTCTAATAACCTCAACCAACACACCATATCTCAGGTTTATCTCATTTATGGTCAGTGTTTGTTTAACTTTTCATGTTTAATCCACCATCATAATTTAATCTCAGCGGCGAGATGTTGAGGAGATCAAATAGGATCATTACTGTTTTCATTATACAATTCTTCGGTTATTGCATGGGTCGCATTTATAGTTTTTAAAATACTAACTTAGTTAACATCAAGCACCCAAGAATCTTACGGTTACCAATATTATGTTTTTATTTATTTGTACTTTTAAGTTTATTATTTTTAGACCTTTTTATATTATATTATTTTATATTTAATTTTATTTTGAAGAGTGGTCCGCATTGACCTCATCGTTACAATCGTTCATACTTTTATTTACGTAGAAAAAGCTTGAGCTTGATATATGTCATGGAGGAGTCTCATTGTTTTATAGTTTTGTTGAAATCTGTGTGTGATTACAGCATCTCCATCGCTTTACCTGTTCGCACAAATCTGTTGACATTTCTCGACCGATTGCAATTATTTCCTCTCCGTCTCATCTGTTCGTGTCTGTATCTGCGTTTATTTGTCATAATCACAGTTTCTCCATCACCTCCTCATCACGCGCTGAAATATGTCCCGTCACCTCCGGCCGAGCGTCGGTTCGTCTGATGTTTTATTCAGGCTCTGATTAACTCAAAGGGCCAGAAGAGCCATAAAACAGCGGCTTTACAAGCTCTTTCATTTCAACCCCTTCCATTGGTTTTATTCCGCGTAATTTAATGTTCATTTTGTTCAACGGAATTATGAGCATAAATGAGCCGCCGTGATAATGAAGTCCAACAGAAATCAAACTCTCAGTTTTGTAAACATGCGGCCTGATTGCCGAGAATCATTATTCTCAATCTTATTTGGTTTCTTCTCCGGCGGCAAAGGTCTCTGATCATCATTATTATGAGAGTTTTATCGATTTTGCTCTGGCTGTTCTCAGAACAGTCTCGGGAGGCGTGGAGACGGGCATATCCTGAGCAGAACTGTGCAACAAACAACATCAATATTACAGATGCTTCTAGTGTGTTATCTGCTTGCTGGTGTTGTTGCGACATATTTTTGAGAGTGTATTTGCAACCTCAACATTCTCTGTAGAGAAAGAAATAATATGAAGATTTTGAATATGATCCTTTATATAAATCAACAGAAGGGACTATATTCAGTAATATTCTGACTCTTGATAATCCGGACTGCAGTTTTACATAAAAAGTGAACTGAAGCTTAAGAGAAGTATTAACATTCTTGAGTAAACTGAGTTGTAAGGGTTAACATAATTAAAACTCGAAATGCAAAACATATATAGTATATTTTTAAGTATTCTGTAGTAAATACTAGTACTAGTACACTAGAATACTTTTAATAACTTTTTTTAGTAGGGATATGATAATATATCGGCATATCGCGATATAAAAACATTAAGATATGTATCGTAGAGCAATGGCAATATATTTCATATTTTTATGTTGAAGTTTAGTTTTACTTTTCATTACCAGATCTATTCAGTTTCTATTAGTTTACATGAAAATGGTTGAATCAAACCCTGAATGTTGTCAATCATTTTCATAACAAATGTTGTTTTGGAAAACATCTGTCATTGGAATCATAATCGTAAACACAGTATCATTACACCTCTAGTTTTTATTAAATCGTTTTTCTGAGACATGCATGAAAATGAGACAACGTATATTTTATAGATTAAAAGAAGTATACTTTTATACTAGCACACTTGAATAAATGTCTTTTTTGTAAGGGATAGTGTGTTTGTTGTGTGTTATGTGAGAATGGTTTGATTTCAGACATATTTTGATCGTTTTGATTTGTGAAAGTTAGGAAAGAAAGCTGTGTGAAGAGTTGCAAAAGTGACCCAAGTATTGACAAATGTGTCTTACCGATTGTGAAAAAAATCTAGATCAAATCATGACTAGCGGAGTTAAAAATATCTAGGGGATATGCGTTTGTTGTGTTGTATTTCTTTGCTCGACAGACCCATTGATCCCTATATGTAAAGCATCTTTGAAGTGGTTTTATGAGTCTCTCTGAGTTGTCTAGCTCAGCCCTCGGTGCTACACAACAAATCGTACAGAATGTTTTCACTGCACTAAGACGTTCGACAAATATTTCCCTTCCAGGACTGGGAGTTCCCTCACTTCATGGGCGATCTAGACATGAACCTTCCGGGCCTTTCCACCACCCAGCTGAAAATCAAAGTGCCCGTATGCAAGCGAATCTTTAAAGAGGAATATCACATTCACATCACAGGTAAATTCACACCGCCCGCTCAGGTGTCACGCGACGGGAAACACGCTGCTAACACAATTACGCCGCTGGATGAAGCGGCGGTACTCTCAAGTGTCGTGCAGGACGGGATGGGTGAATTCATGTTTCCCGAAGGATCCCGCTGTCAGAATATTAGCTTGTTAGATTCATTTCTTTATAATGATGTGTTTGAAGGCAGCATACTAATGAGTATTTGCTCATGTGAAAATGTACATTTATATAATAGAGTTGGGTGCGTTTGACAGGCGTGAGCTTAAGAACCTCGGCTAACAGCTTTACGTTCTTTCTTTCCGACCCATTGTGTTTTGCTCACTGTACTCGATAGTCATCTCGGGAATGGATGATCGTTCCCTAAAGTGTGGGGAAATGGGCTTTCTGCTCAACGATTCGCGAAGGTCTTTAACCGTATTGTTTTGCAGGGCAATTTAGCATCATGACAATAATTGCATGTGAGCGAATTAAAGACGGCCATTAGAAACTAAATTATTAGTCCCTTTTATATTCCAAAGGCAAGATTTTTATTGCAAATAACTAATTTCACCTTTTTGTTTCAGAAGGTCAGCAATTCCCCTTATCGTCATCATTTAAATTGACCACTTTTTAAAAGACATTTGTGTTCAGATTCTTTTCTGAGACTGTCAAATTATGTAACTCCATCAAAAATATGGATAAAAACTTTAAGTTAATAATCAAATTAAAAAAGAGAGTGTAGTAGACTTTAGTATTTACTATTGTCATCAATATTCTTATTATATACTACAATATTTTGTAGTTTTATCTACAGTAAATAAAAAACTGTGCTAAAAACTCTAGTACACTTTACAGTTTACTATTGTAAATACTAGTGAACAACAGTTATTTTTATGTAGGATATGTTTTGATTTTACATTATTTTACATTACATTTTTTTTCAAATAGTGAGACCGAATGTAAATGTTTTTACAGCATAATTTCTGTTAGATTAAGCCAAAATGATGTAGTCAAAATGGTTTGAAACTAAACTAAACTAAACATTAATCCAAAATGTAGTTATTGAACAACGACAACTATTGGAATTTGTAGGATAGTAAATTTTGCTCTTATGAATGTGAACATTGATGGCAGGCAAAATAAATACACTGGTGATTGTAAGTTTAACAAGTTTTTTTCTAAATGTTCACAGGACCCAAGGTGGATCCTAGAATATAAACACCCTAGTCAGCATATGTCTCGAACTCCTATAAATTCCCAACACGCTGATGCTCCATCTTTCTTTCTGTGTTTAACTCTAGGGAAATGGTTTAACTATGGCATCATATTCTTGGTCCTCATTCTGGACCTGAACATGTGGAAGAACCAGATCTTCTATAAGCCCTATGAATACGGCCAGTACGTGGGTCCGGGACAAAAGATCTACACTGTCGAGTTCCCAGACACCCTGCAGGACTTTAACCGCAGCACGCTAACCTGGCAGTGGCGCTCGGAGAACACAGATCCTCGCTTCAACCAGACGTACGTCCAGAGAGACATGTTCCTGCACAGCCGGTACGTGGGCACCAGTCTGGATGTCAAATGCCTGGCATTCATTCCAAGCCTGGCGGCGTTCGTTCTCTTCGGGTTCTTCATTTGGCTCTTTGGCCGTTTCCAAGACAGCGAGACATTCCCGGAGAACCAAGACAAGACCTACGAGCTAATCAAGAGAAAGTCGCCGTCGGATCTGGGAGCAACGCCAGAGGAAGCTCACATCACCATGAGCAAGACGCTGAAGAGAACTGGAACGCCCATGCTGCTCCTAGTAGACGCTCATCACTTCGGCTCATCGAATAACTCCATATCCCCATGTTCGAGCGAAACTCAGGAGACGCAGTCCAGCGTGGCAGTCGACAGAGATGACCCTGATGGCTCTGTCGACGTCAAAGAATGTACACCATGATCAAGCCAATGTCCAAATGTTTGATGTTGGTCCAACGATCCTCCAAATCCTCAGAAGAATGGTGACTTTTTAACTGCCCTAAAACTACCATGAACATTCATCTTTTCTATATTTTTATACAGAGCTTTTCAGAGATCCCATTTACAGCACCAACTCTATGAACTGTTCTCGGAGAGGGTGTATGGTGCTGGACGTCTCGTGTTTTTCTACGTCTTTTTATGTATTGGTGCCTACATGATATAATATTTGTATTTAATATTATTAGATTTACTGAGTGCATGACATGATGGTCATGATATCTTATTTAAAAGCTGTGCCTTTAATAGATAAACTTACTGCTAATGGCTGGTACACTCAGTTTCACTAACTTATGCGCATATTGGTGAAACAAATCTGCAATGAACAGAGTGTTCATGTGGAAATTTTGATTTATTAATAAAGTTGATGTGTATAAGACCCATTCTGTTGATCAGCCATTTATCAGTTCACAATATATATATATTTTTTTTTTTATAAGTTCTAGACGTACTAGACAACACACTCAAATGTCTTTGAGTTTTTAGATCCAGTATGATTTGTGAATCAACTGATTTACAACCTGTATACGTTCACATGCATGTACTGAAAAAAACATGATGTGACTGTTGAATATAAAAGAGTTTAATTCTGTAGCGACTAAAAAAATAACCATCAACAGACTAAAGGTCTTTGCACATATAGTCCGAAATTTTCATATCCATTTTTTCGTATTTGACACTCGTTTGTACGATGTCTCTGAATTGTCAAAACACCTGTCAAAATGATAACTACGGATGCAAAAATGCAAATATCAAACGTCATGGTCAATAAATGACCATCTCCGACTTGCAGGTGGTTTTGAATGTTTTTGTTGGAGAATTTACTTTAAAGCGCTTCTAAAGTGGTGGCTGTTGGCATCACTCTGCGGTGACCTTGTTGCCAAGCAACCTCTCACATCCGGTCCATGTCCAGATGTTGTGCTGAAAGTGCCATTGAACCGCTTTACAGGAACGTTGTGTAAACATCCATTAGACCTCATTACAGGTCAAAACACCTGTGGCTTATAAAGGCATTTATACGAAAAGCTGCTGATTTCACTCATAAAAGACAAACTGTCAACTGCATTTATAAAGTGTTTCCATTGGACACGATTTTCTTGAAGTCTCTAATAGTTTGCTTGAATTTCGCTGTGTTCAAATCACCTTTTAATTTCCACAAACAATTCCAGTTTTCTGTTCACATTCAAGGGGGAATCTAGGCCTCACGTTTGATTTTTGTTGTGGAAAAAATAAAACATTGATTTCCTTGCAGTTCAGACAGAAATGAAATCAGAGAAAAAATGTTACTGAGGAAAATAAAAGACACATTCATCTAGAGGTCGAACATTGGGAGTAATGATTGCTCTCAACATGCAGGACACAATATTAAGCAGTGTATAGAGGCGAAAGACAAAGGCACATTTTAAATCCTTTCTTAAAGCGATACTCCACCTAATAATGGAAATTCACTCATGAATTACTCAACCCTCAAATTGTTGCAAACCTGAATAAATGTATTTGTTCTGTTGAACACAAAGAAAGATATTTAGAAAAATTTGAAGATTTCTCAGTTTCAATTTCAATGGTAGTCAAAGATGCTCCGGAACGGTTTGCTTTCCTAAATTCTTAACAAAATATTTCTTAGTCATTTTTTCCTACACTGGTAGTCAATGGTGGAAACATTCTTTTAAATATCATTATTTGTGTTCATCAAAACAATGAAATGTATAGGAGGTTAAGAACAACTCGAGGGGTGATTAAATGATGACACTTTTCACTTACAAGTGATTTTTTATCAAAATATCCATCACTTTAGGTGACTAAACTTGATGAAGCTCCAAAACGCACAAGAATCCATCATTCAAGAAGTTTCACGTTTATACGTAATACAAAAAATAAATGAAAGATCATTTTAAGGAAATAGAGTTGATGATCTTATGTATCGTATCTGTTCTGCTCATTTGGAGACACGTCAGCTCTCCGATTGAGTTTTGTTTTTCACTCAGACGTCTGCTGACAGACTCGGATCTTATAGTTTGTGGAAATCTGTCAGACATCCATCATCCATCTGCGACTGGGCACATACAGTGTCAGCTGTAATGTTTTCAGACTCGTAAATTGGAATTCCACGGTCGTCCTGTACTCTCACACCGTGGGGTCACTCAACAGATCCCTGAACAGAGCTGCCAGACTGCAGAGAAAACCCAGAAGCCTTAACATCCTCTCTGTCTCTCTCTCTGAGACCGCTTACCTTCGATTGCCTTCTCCAGAGATGGAAAATTTTCCGTTAATATCAACCGCGCTGCGGGGAAAGTCGAGACAATATCACAATGTCCTTGTGGCATGTTAAAGAGCGGCTCGCAGTCGTACGGCAATGATCCGAATTCACGGTGAGAAATAAATAAATAAAGCGTGACGACATTGTTCTTCCAGGAGGACAGCTGCAGACGGAAGATAACTTAAGCACATACTGCAGGAACTGATAAGATATCAGACATTTACCCTTTTTAAACGATGAAATTGAAGAAAGTTTGGTCCGAGAGGTTGCAACACGTACATCGCTTTCCCAAAATCTACATGTTAACCGGCATTTTAGCATCAGTCAGTCAAACGGTCATTTACAACCCCCTTTAACAATTCTTGACTTTTAAACAAATTGAATTAGTAACTTTGTATTAGCACCTATTGTACTATTGCTCTTTGTATGACATATCGCTTATTGCTCCCCGAACTCTTTGTAAGTCGCTTTGGCTAAAAGCGTCTGCTAAATGACTAAATGTAAATGAATGAAGGGGGGGGTTATGTCTGTCACTCAAATGATGTAATCAGGATAGTTTGCTCTCCAGCGCAGGTGATCGTACAGGGGAAAGCGTAGCGTGATGGAAATCAAGGCCACTCATTATAGTCATCAGAAAGAGTAATATCAGCGCCTGCAGGTCGTGGCATCTGTCACACTGGGGTTTGCTCTCTGATAGTAAATTGGTCATTTAGGAAACAGCTGGAAACTGGTCTGCGCGCGCTGGGAGCCAGCTAGAGGCTACGGGAACATACTGGGCACATATGGCACCTGTGCCAAATCTGTCCTGAACACTGAGGACAGACCTCTATCCCACTTATAATGTTGCTTTGTGACACATTCATACTGGAACACTACCCAGAAGAGTCTTTCAGCTGAATGATGTGTAATAATGCTTTATTGTTTATATTTATTTATGCATTATATATGTCTAAACATTTTTCTTGGATTAATGATGCTAATTAAATGCAAAACATTTGAAATAATACAAAACATTTTACTCAAATCCAGGGGTGGTTCTAGGATTAGCCTCGAGGATCATTTGAAGCAAGAGATGGATCTTTATTAACCAGAACCACTATATAACCATCTCATATGTAGTTCGAAACTTTTATGTTTGCCTTCGGTCAAAAATTTGATAATTAAGGAATTTTCCATGTTGCTTTTTGTAATGAAAGTAATGACCATAACAAACAAGCCTGTTTAACAAATGATTTACCTTGAAATTTATCGCTTTTGGCAACCGACTGAATTGTGGGTAATCGGCAAAGTGTCAGGCTGCGTCCGAAATCGCATTCTGTGAAGGTACGTACTGAATTTGAATAAGTGCCCACCTATCGGCCGTTAAAACAGTACGTTCTATATAGTATGAGTGGGAGTAGTATTAATACATTTTGGACATACTGCGTCCGCCATGTTTTATGGTCATGTGACGCGTGTCTTTGACCTATTACGTAATAACAAAAACCTACAGTGTTGATAAAAAAACATAATTTAGTAAACCAGAAATTAATTTATTGGCATTAAAAACGGATGTCAGACTTAAAGTTTTCCGCTATATTTATTCGATTTACTTTTAAAGTACTTTTTTAATACTTAAATTTGACCGTTGCTCAGCTCCAGTGGCATCATGGGATAGATAAGCAGAAGTAGAACCTCAGCAGAAGTAGTAGACCATTTGGATATTTCTCGCCTACTGTTTTTTGCATTCTGAGGTTTAGTAAATACTATTCATGACTCATACTCATTTTCTCCTACTATATAGTATGGAAGTAAGCGATGTCTTATCTATTCTCAGTTTCAGTTGTATGTCCACGTCATTCTTCATCATGTCTTACCTGCTTCTATCTGTCCGTCTCCTGTGAGCTCTTCATCTTCATATATCCATCTATTAAAAAAGCAAACTGTCGTTTGTGTCATAATTTCCAAAATTTCACTTGTGCAGGTTAAACTCTGTTATTGGCAAAGTAAAAACGTTGTTGTTACTGTATATAAGCAAGTATTAGCCTTCTGTTAGCTAGATAAAGGCAAAGTCCTGGTCAAGAAATGTGTAATTTATGAAAGTCAAGTAAAACCACAAGACCTTTCAAAAAGCACGTTACTTAAAGACGACAATTATATATAGATATTATACGCATTTACGCAGGAACAAACAAGTCAGAACATGTTAGAAATACCTTCTGTGAGCTTAACACGGGATGTGATATGAAAGAGTGAGTTTATGAGTTTTCCGTCGACGAAGCTTCAGTTCTCTCAGGCAGCTGAGCAGCTCGCGACGTAAATACAAAGAGCTACAACGCATGCGCGGAATACCAAAACACCAAAATCGCCTCAGATTGCCCATTTCTGCGCTATTTTTTATTCTTTTCATGTCATATTGAAACCAAAGGTCTTATATTCGTATTAATAGTCTGAAAGTTAATTGTTTTACAGGGATTGTGTTATTTTCTTGGCTGTGCGTTTAACCTTCGAGTCAAACTCAAGCGCGCGCACGTGTGTCGGCTGGAGCGCAGCAGGTGAGGAGGGCGAGTTTGGACCGTTTCCCGAATCCTGAGAGCACAATCGACCCCATCAGCAGATCCGGGCTGAAGGGCAAAACACAGCTGCCAAAATATATATATATTTGTGAATAAAACTACACGAACATAATCCACTGTGGAGAAATGTTTATCTAACACTAAACATCTTTAGTGATGGAGTGATGGATATCGGTGTCCAGCGGAAACTCTAAGCTATTAAACCTACATAATAAATCGAAAAACACTCACACAATACACACGAATTGTGTAAAGATAAGCTTATCAGATAGGCTATAACAGGACATTGATTACCGTAGAAAAAGTAACACTCATTTTATCAGTAATTAACATTTTTGATAATTAAATTAATTTCAGACATCCCCCTTAAGATCAAAGGTCTAGAGAAGCATTCCAAGTAAACGGTCGTGTATATGATACGTGCATATATATATTCATTCAGTTACCACTGAAACCTGCATCATTTTGCTGAAAAACACAATGAGTGTCCAAACAAATTAAAGCTTTATGGTCTCAGCCCACCTTGACTATTTTCAACTAATACCAGAGACATCTATTTTATGTCTGGCTTTTGCATTGACATTTAAAGGGATACTCCACCCAAAAATGAAGATTCTGTCATGAATTACTCATCCTCTTGTTTCAGACATGTACACATTTCTTTGTTCGGTCGAACACAAAGAGAGAATAATGTTAGCAACCAACAGCTCTGAAGCACCATTGACTGACATAGTAGGGGGGACATTTTTTATTTTTTTGGTTCTGTTGAACACAAAAGAAGATATTTTGAGGAATAATCAGTTCTGGGGCACTTTTGACTACCATTTACATTCTTCCTGCTATGGCAGTCAATGGTGGTTCAGAGCTGTTGGCTGCTAACATTATTCCAAAATATCTCTCTTTGTGTTCAAGCGAACAAAGATATTTATACATGTCTGGAACAACTAGATGGTGAGTAATTCATGACGAATGGAGTTTCCCTTTTAATGTCCGTATTTTATACATCTCTGAGACGTCTCCCGCCAGAAGATGTCTTTAAGATGTTTACGATTAAGAATGTGTGTAAAACTGCCTTTTCTAAGATGTTTATCAGATGTTTTTACACCCCAAATGTTTTTCAGACCTTTAGCAGACATCATACAGTTGTACCGTGCTATATTCCTAAATTTCTTAAAATATTCTTAAATCTGACAACTCCCCATTATTAATCAAAAGCAGCTAATTTTGGGAGCAATAGTGACGCTTGGCTCGGCAAACGCTGCTAAATATGTCACAATCACACTTTTGGCCTTCAGGGATTTTTTTATTATAAAACATAAGCAGCGTTGTGTCCTCAGAAACACACTTTTAACACGGTGACCCGAACCAAACAAACAAAATCTTGTTTCCTGTGCGATCGCGCGGTTACACGCTCCTGCTGAATATGCATGAGGCCGAGCAACTGCCAGTGCCTTTACTCGCTCCCGCTGAATATTCATGCGATATTCAAAACGCAAAGGAAGAGGAAGCATTCGGATTCAGCGCATCTCCGAAATACTTTTCCAACTGACGGGCACGATGAGTTTTCAGAAGGGTCAGACGTAAGCGAGACGTGACGCTACGTGTGCCGTACATCATTAATGAGAACGGTGGGATATTTAAGTTACTTGAAAGCGCAGAGTTAATGATGTTGCAGGTACCAGAGAAGGTCACAAGAAAGCCATTTCATTAGCAGAGTCGCTGATCACCTGAAAAGACAGTCATTAGCCGAGAGACACATTCAGAAAAGCGAAACCGCTGGGAAATGAAGGTCACCGACGTCCATAAATGGAAATGGAGATATTTTATTCACCATGAGACAAGAACAAGCCATATGATAATTCAAAATCTAGACAAAAAGACAGAGAGCTAATCGAACGGAAAAAAGTGCCGTGGAAACACAAAACAGCATTGACTTCCATAACCAGGCAAAAGAGAAACACAACAAGATTTACGTGCTAGCTTAGATTTCTACGTCCGTTTCTGTGATCAAAGAGATAAAAATGTGTTTTTCGTTTGTTTTAAACATCCAATGTGGTCATGCCGGCATGTACAGCGTGTTTATTTTATTTATGGTGTTTCAGATGAACTGATAGTCCGTGTTTGTGTAGAAATGGCCTCTTCAGATGTGATCAAGGTCTGATATAATACACATTTCATATTTGGCATAAATTCGGGAAGGTTGCGGGGGGCAGGTGGTCATGTGAGACTGTACAGGTGCTGTTAGCGTCGAGCTCGACGACTAAAGACACATTGGATCCACTGAGCAACAGACGTGTCCATTCTAGAAGATAGAGAGAGAGAGATTACATCACACTGAGGGAATGTGTACAAAACTATCTTTGAATTGTGTTTGTTTATCCGTACTTTTGTTTATCTGTGTGATTGTAATTACCTTGCATTGACACAGCGTGCACTCCGTGCCGTGTTTGACCCAGGAGGAGCCGCTGAACCGCGTGATCCCGTGTTCATCCTCGCAGGTCTTGGTGATGTCGTTGCGGATGGCGTGTGCCTGGCACGGGTCCGAGATGCAGCGCGGGCAGCATTCGCCCTCGGGCACCAGCGTGAAGTCGCAGTCGGCCGGTGGGCAGGACAGAGGCCAGCAGTCCACTTCCCCCTGCTGAACAACGGAGAGAACATATCAGCATGAGTCAGAACTGAGACGTGCTGAGAAAAACAGACACAAATAGCCCTGATCACAGTTATACCAAACATACGAAGGGTTGTCAGTACAAACTTCACAGAGAGTTTGAACCTACATGAAAAATTTACTGTAGTGTACTGAAATATTTTATGTAGTAGATTCCTGGATACTAAAGCGTTTTAATTCCCAATGGCAGACATCTATTTGACATCTGGACAACATCTGCAATTCATGGTTTGCTCATCTGCAATACATCTCTGAGATGTCTGCTATCAGTTGTCATGTAAACATCTAGAAGATGTCTGTGAGATGTTTATAATTTAGAATTGATGTAAAACGGCTCTCCAGATCTTTAGCAGACGTCTTACAGACGTATGTGTGCTAGCTGGGCTGGTAAACTACAGTATCAATTGACTATAGTTACAGTAATGATACAGAATACTACTGTAACCAGATAGCACAGGTACGTCTGTAATACGTCTGCTAAAGATCTCAGATCTGCTGCGTACAAACATCTGACAAACAGTTTTTCTCAGAGAAGTCTTGCAGATGAGCAAACGCTCACAAAGAAAGTATTTTTACAACATGTTTTAAATTCACTAGATTTCTAAAGTTTACTACAATATTGGACCCAAAAAACATTTGCGTACATTACCAAAGTGTAAAATACTGTAAAAATACTACAGTAAATATCAAAGTACAGTATTTTTAGTTGTATGATGGATTGGTGAGCATGAGCCTCATAACCGCAGCAATGTGCAATAAATGCTGCAGTGGTGTGCCGCTATTTTCCGCATTTTAATGCAACAAACTTTCAGGGGAATAACTGCAGACAGTGGCAGGAGAAAAATAATCGAGCTGACATTTAAACAGCACAAATATTCATGCAGCGAACAAAGCGTTACGAGCAAGACATTACGTATTTCATCATTTCCATTATATTACATATTATGTGCCCGAGCGAGGAGGATTTCTCCGGACACCTGCAAGCCATCCCTCAGTGCAGGTCATATGTTTGAGATCCGGCTTAGCAGAGATTTGGCTCAGCTGGACTCATTTTAACGGGGTTAGCGCTATCACCACGGTAACGTGCCAAAATGAACCTGAGATGTCTTTCCCTCGAACCCTGATTCTCTGGCCGGTGTGAATGCCAGCATTCAGATGCACGGCCTGTTTTGATTCGCGCCGGTTTGCTTATCAGCTCGGCTGAATGTGTTTTTCCTACAATTATCCAAAGCTGCCTGTTTCTGCAGGACTGCTCTCGTGCACTGAATGTCAATGCTGCGGATTTTCTCTGCTGCATATTTTTCGGCGTGTAGTGCGTAATGAGACGCAGAAGATGATTCGAATGGAATACTGGTACACTGTGTAGTGTATTACCATGATACATGCTTCATACAGCAGTTTCCCACAGGAGAGAAAAGAGAGAAAATGTTAACTTTATCTTATGTATCATCTGCGTCTCAGAGTTTGAGAAGAGACGTCAACAATGTGTCAAACTGAGCTCCGATTTGTCTCGTCTAACATAAGTAAATATTATTGAAGATCTCAATATCAACTCAAACATTTCTCATCAAATGTACTCAAATACACAATTTTGTTACCCCATAATCCTCCATACTCTTCCTTCGTTTTAATAATTGAGTTACTTTAAGAGAAACATTTGAGACTAAGTTGATACTTGGATGAGAACTCTCCCGAGCTATGAAAGTAGGGCTGTGCAACATATAGAAATATCGCACATGTGCATATTGCAATGGTTTGCGCTAAATGAGCTATCTATTTCTTGGAAAATAAATGTATGGTCAAAGTTGGATGCTGCTAGTATAGTATCTATCTGGCACGAGGATGTTGCGCATGATAGCGTGCTCGTGCTCGTGCTCTGACGCAAGTCAATCAACAATCCGCATCGCAAAGCCAAATTATTTACTAAATGTCAGATGTGTTTAATGCGACAGTAAAACACGGCGTTCACTTTCAGAAGTTGTAGTGATGCTTTCTTTTTCCTCAAATAATGTGAAATATATGTTGGTTATATAATTTCTTTAATATATTTTAATACAATTTAAATTGATTTAAGAAAAAAGAAAAAAAAATATCGTATCGCGAATGAACTATCGCATTATTTAGCATGCTGTCGCAAACCACAATATTCCTCAATATCGCACAGCTCTATATGAAAGAGCAACATCTGACCAATAACATTCTCCTCTGGGTTGCTTAATTGTTCCTCATCACGTTTAATTTCACGACTGACGTCCATCTGTGAAATAACTCATTTATTCATTATGAGAGCATTAGAGGAACCCCAGTAGATTCATCTCAAACCCCTCGAGCGTCTCTAATGTCCAGTGCAGGATCTCTGGAATATACAGTCAGATGTTAAACATGTTTGTTTAGCTGCTGCTGTGATTCATCAACACAAACCTCTTTGAAATAACATTCAGAATAAAGCAACACTAACCGCGGCACGCACACTGACGAGTGGCAATAAAGCACAATTTATAAAGAGTCAGTTTGTATAGAAAATACTCAACGCTTTAATTTATAGCCAATCTGCACACAATCATATACAATACAGACTGCTGAGACTGCACTGGGAATATATTCTCTCTCTCTCTCTCTCTCCAGCATTCTCTTTCTTTCTTTCTTTCTTTTTTTCTATTACTTTAAGTAATTCAAATTTTTCTGATTCTCTTCTTCCCTCCATCCGCTCCATTCATTTCATCCGTCCCCCGCCCGTGCGTGGAGTAATAAACTTCCTGTGTATTTTATTGATGTGCTGGATGTCTCCACCGGCC
>NC_136788.1:16872145-16906844 GCF_947034865.1 Barbatula barbatula | reverse complement strand
TTTCTCTTTTAGCGTTTCTAAAGTACATTGAGCTTCATTCTGTCTACGGCGCACTAAACGCATCCGAATTTGTTTGAATAGCAAACAACGTGAATCGTTTTTTTCACTGAGCTCATCGCAATGCATTCTGGGATTGCTCGGAAAGATACACTTGATTCTGCCCCTCGAGTTACACCAAAAGACGGTGTCTTAATTTCGAAAACAGCTCAGATTTGAATCAAATCTTATGAGAAATTAGTGAAGGTAATTGAGACACGTGAAGCGTTTATATCAGAGGACGCCTCTGCATTCATTCTAATGAAACAATACAATTATTTATAGAAACATTCAAAGATAAACAATGGCAGAGAAAACATAAAGACCTTTATTAGCTCACACACACACACACACACACTTCAGGGACAGCACAGCCTTAATTATCTCCACTACACACACACACACACACACAGAGCTCTTCTTACCCCAGTCATATAACGCACAGTTCAATTTTATTTATAAAGCACTTTTTACGATGTGCATTGTGCATTTACAGAGAACAGCACAGCATCTCACTCGGCTTTGGCCACATGACTGTATATACTGTACAACGGCAGAAATGTGTCACCTGAGATTCTGCTGTGACGTCTCTAGTACAGCTGTATTTTTATCTGCTTTTCCTTCTATAAACGTGATAGATAAACATGAAAATGCAGAGCGTGGCGAGACACGACTGAAAGACTGGTTATCAGGTTATCTGGTTATCTTGTGAAGCTGCATCTGATTCTGCTGAACATTGGGATGCATGCGGCTGCTTCTGAGAACGGCACGCTAGAGACCCGTCTGAGAGCTGACCCCTGTGCCGACCCCTCAGAGCGTGTGAGTGCTGGTATGCGTCCAATCAGGTTTGTGTGTGTGTGTGTGTGTGTGTGCGCATTTAATACGTGTTATTGCAAGAATTTCTGCGTTTCGACAACAGAAACCTTACGAACGGAGCTATACCAACACACAATCAGAAATGCATATAAATCCAGATGCTGACATATCGTATTTAATGCAAGTTAATGCACATACTGCATTTAATTGCAAGATTTTCTGCGTATCATAAATTGACATAACAAAAACCTGCATAGAGCTACAGGCATGCGCCAACCATAGATACATATAATCATACTTTTAAATGTATAATCATGCATGTTTATGCACATGCTGCATTTGAGGCATGTGATTGCAAGATTTTCTGTTTCACAATTTCACATAACAGAAGACTTCCAAATAGAGCTTTAAACACACACAATTACAAACGCATATGAACCCACATGCTGATATATTGCATGTGATGCGCTTTAATTCACATAATGCATTTGATGCATTATGCAAGTTTTCATGTGTTTTACAAATGTACATAACAGAAACCTCCTGAATCTATCTATAAACAAACACATAATCATACAAACTGATACATGCCACATTTGATGCATGTTAATGCAGGTATTTATGTGCATCACAAATGTATATAATAGAAACATTTGGAATAGAGCAATAAAGATGTACAATCATCGACACATATAATCACACATATTGACACACAAGTTTAGTTAAACAAACTCACGCGTCTGCAGGCTGCTAAAAATTCATCTTCAGTTTGCTTTTGATTTGACCTGTGATTGTATTCGTGTGTCGTGGTGAATAATGCAAATACTGTCTTTGAATTTTGTACACTGATGTGCAACTGTGAGCTTTTAATAATGCATGTTCTGTGTTGCGTAACGTGTCTCGGTCGCACCTGGGGAACCGATGACATCATCGAGGCGCGGCTACACCTATCACAGACCGTGTGTTTATTCCGCATTCAATGCGTATCCTATCTTCCTCTGCATGGGTTTCTCAGTCCCCCTTTATAATCTGTCACTAAACTCCGCTCGACTCAGCATCCATTACTCCTCTCTCTGTGCATCTGCCGGCCGGCTCTGTCAGATGGTCTTGAGAGAATTCATAAAAGCTAGAGAAATGAACAAGCGTGCAGCGGAGAGAAAGCATTTTCATGTCCACACACACACACACACACACACACACACACGTCTGTCTTTTATTTCATTGTTAATCATCTCTTTGAGCTGTCATGAGTCGCTCTAGAGGAGAAGACTGAAAGATCTGATCTTGTATCTGACTCATGTGTCCCTGTTATCTACCACAGGGTGACGTTGTGTAATATTTATTGAATTATAATGCGACATTTGAATGATTAAAAATATTATATATTATTTGAGGTTTATAAATATTGCCTAACTCCTCTCAAGAGTTCTGCTGAGAACACATCTAGACTCTCAATGATTCATGAATCAAACAGAAACTTTAATCTAATACCTGATGAAGATGTTGAATTTACAATCAACTGCTGCCTGGAATCAGTGTCCAAAAACTAGTAAGCTCCCTACGTAGGTAACTCTTTAGACGCAGAACAGATAAGATATTCCATGAGGCAGCACAATTTCTGTGTGTTGTCATTTTACGAACCAACAACTACTGGAATGAAACAGAGCCGATTGGATCTGGAGACATATTTTCATTGATCAGACAAGTTCAGTGTTTGTTCACAACTGTTTATCTCTTTGTTTTTGTACTTTTAATTTATTTCTGTGAAGAATCTATACATCTCGTGCGTTCTGTTCTGGTGTGATAGTCACAGTTTTTCTATTCTAAACTCACTCTGAGGATTGTTAATGCTGTAATATTTTCCACAAAACTGAAACTATGATGCAAGTTTGTCTTTTTATCACACAATAAAACACAAACTAGATCTATTTCAAACCAAGAGAGCATTTTACAAAACTCAAATTATAACTAAATTATACAGCTTTAAGACTCCTGCAGGAGTCAAACATTAGAAATGTGCAGTATTCCAAAAATAATGACGTTGAAATTGTGATGATGAATTCATCTTCAAAAGGAAACAGATATTCTGCAAGGTAGGTACCAATCTCTTTCATCACCTGGTGCAGTGTTTACGTAAAACTAATATACAATAGATATATAATATAATAGCAAAAAAATCAGAGACTCTTAAAGAGAGTCTGAAAACAAATCTCATAAGAACACAAAGTCACAGAGGAAGGTCACTAGAGAACGAAATGTTTGTCACTTTTTGTGTCTCATCTCTGTGGTTCTGAATGGCGCACATCTCTTCAGCCCCGCTGTGTGTGTGTGTTGTTTATTTTAATTTTTGTCTTTAATTTGCTGGAAGTCAGTGCACAGTTCTCTGTTGTTTGATTCATAACCAGCATGACTGAAATAAAATTAACACAAAGCCAGCATTTCTTCTGCATTCACAACTTCATCTGACTGATGCGAGTCTCGTCTCCAGCAAACGGATGCAAGACAGAAGCGAAGACATCATGTCCTCAAAATTACAGTCACAAAAGCCTCTATTGATTGCCACACACAATGAAAACTATCAGACGCCATCAAAACATGCCTGTTTTCTTCCTTCAACTGGATTTATTGAGAGGGAATTGCACGTTTTTTTTAAAATGAACCTTTTCAGGACTCATCTCAAGGCAGCCAAAGTGTTTTATCACATATCACATAAACTACAATGTCATATTTTTATGTTTACTGCATACATTTACAAAACTACAGCTTAACTTTAATCATTTGTTATACAAAATGTGTCGTACACGCCCATATGAACAAATAATGTTGTACAGTATACTGTAGTATTTACTATAGTCAACTGTACTGAGTTGTAGTATACTGTGGTATTGCTTATAGTAAATCAATAAACTGTAGTATATGTTAATATTTGCTACAGTAACTATACTATTACCAAAGAGGACAATGTGTAGTATGCTTTGATATTTACTACAGTAATATTAAGTAAATTGTAGTATACTATAGTATTATGTAGTATTAACGATAGTATATTAAACTGTAGTAAATACTCTAGTATACTTGAATATTTGCTACAGTACTATAAGAAAACTATAAGAAAAGTTCTGTTCGTTTTAATAAAAGAACACGTTGCGACGATAAAACGCAGAAGACACATATATACAGAGTCAGAAGATGATCTACAAAATAAAGTAAGTCTGTGAAATCTCCCATTGAGACTTTAGCTTTATGTTTTCATTAAAATGTCGCTGTGAGCTCAATCCATCTCAATCCAGCTCAACATTAAACCTGCGGCGGGGCCGATGTTACCCCAGGGGTCAATGACAACACAACAGAAGAAACGCAGAGCGAGAGCTACAGAAAGTGTGTGTGGAGATCAACACACAGATGGTGGATGTTATAACCCGTATTCACCTTTAGCTACAGGAGAGATCGATGCTCTGTTTCATAAACTACACCAGACATGAGGCCTAAATCAAGACAAATTAACTAAAACAGATGAGATGTTAGTATATATTTACGTTAAATTATTTTTATGTTTTTAATACCGATCAAATCCTGCCAGATATAAATCAGACACAAATCTGACTATTTTATCATATGGTTTATCTTATAGTGACTTCTATGATTTTTTTATGAAATAGGCATTTTGGAAAATAGTTACTAACCTAGTTACTAGCACCTATTGTATTATTGCTCTTTTATGACTTATCACTTATTGCTCCCTGAACTCTTTGTAAGTAGCTTTGGATAAAAGCGTCTGCTAAATGACTAAATGTAAATGTAAATGAAACCTTCGTGAGATCAGGCTGAACATCCTCAATGTCAAGCGGGAGCCTAAAGTCCCCGTGAACCGGAAGGTGCGATCGTTATTACTTTCGTATTTTGATGCATTTCCAAATCTAACAGAATTTTGAATGAGAGAAATGATGGGCGTGGCTTTTGTCTTTCTCTGCGATTTGATTGGATGTATAAAAACAGCCGTTGCATTTTTAAATGGAACTGGCAGCAGTCTGACAGTTAAAGGGGAGGGGTTAACGGATGCTCCGCCCAAGCCGTCTGACATACGTCATCTAAGATGGATAGTGAAGATTGTGAGGGCACACACATTTTAAAAGAGAATGACCCACATTGATAAACTATTTACAATAAATGCTGCAATATTTCATGAAAACATAATAAATGCTCATTTTATTTAGTGGTTGTTTTAGTGACAGTGGAACTGACATCCTCACAATTGAGACATTTTTGTATAAAGTAAAAAATAACTACATTTTATAAAACCCTTTGCACCAAATGCAAAAATACACAGCGAGTCACAAACATTCAGACAATCCGCTGCAGATTAACGCATTTATCCATGAAACTACAAACTCTGGGGACTGATGTACCTATCAAATGAAATTTCATTTAAAACAATTATTTCTCCAATTAACCTTGTTGGCAAAAATGCTGGCTTTCGCCGAACACTCTGCGATGAGAACTCAGAACTTGACGCGCTAGTAAATCGTGGACTGAACTCTACAGACATACATCAGACTGCAGAAGTAAATCGTACGGCTGTGCTATTTTAAAATCTGAAGATGAGTTCAGCCGTCAGTCTGACCCTGATCAAGCACTCTTCTTCAAAAGTGCCATTTACACACTCGCTCTTTGTTCGAACTAGATAAAAGAGTCCTCAGACGGGCCGAGGAAGATCGGCACAAACCAACAGGCGCTCTGGAGTGATTCTTACCCGTCTCGCAGTTCTGCCCGCTGAAGCCCTGCGGACACAAGCAGATGTTTGGAGACATGCACGAGCCGCCGTTCAGACAGCGTCCGTCACAGAGAGCTAAAGGTCAAAGAGAGGGCACACAGAGGTCAGGGCCGTGAAACGTCAGATCAGATGCCAGATGGTTTTGGTCTCACCTCTGCAGGTGGTCCCGTTGCCCGTATATCCGGGTTTGCACGAGCAGCTGTGACCGCCGACCGTGTTGAAACACAGAGCGTTCTCATCGCAATTGTGCTGTCCGGACGCACACTCGTCGTGCTCTGAAGAGAAAGAGACAACAAATTAACATCACAAATCATGATAGTAGCTTGTGGAGGTATTGAGACGTTATCATTGCATTATTCTGGAAGCTAAAGACGATGGACAGTCCAAAGCAAAAGGTGAGAAAATCTAAATCAAAAGCATCACAAAGTCAGAATTTGTATTAAACAAAAACAGCAACAGCTTTTGTAAAATTGTACAAACAAAAAACACAATCCTCATAGAATGAAGAAATCATCGATATTAACAAGACCTCAACTCTCAAAGACCCACTGATCAGTGGCGGCCGGCCAATAGAGGGCGCTAGGGCGCCGCCCCCCTTAAGCCACAAAAAAAAAAAAATTAAAACAAAAATAGTAATAATAATGAGAAAAACATCAGTATGTCAATATTTGTGTGTTTTAAATATGGAATGCACCCAGTAATACATGTAAAATATGATACAAAATCATATTTGCAACCTTTCCTCTGCCTGTCTGACCGCTTCATCAGCTCTGGGGCGATAGAGAAAGCGCCCCAAGGAGGCGGGTCTATGTAGCAGTTAAGCCAATTGCTAATTTAAGATATGAATGTATGACATAAAATTTAGCCAATCAGCGTTCTTAAATAGAATCCAAGAAGGGCGATCATTTTATCGCCCCAAGCCCTGATAAAATAAGGACTGGGCTCTAGGGGCGCCATTTTTACTAAACGACAATGGCGAGCGCGGACGTTACTCCTCCAAGACCCAACCCTAACTCGGTGAAATCTCTCCTCCAAGATCCGTTTGAGAGGAGAACTTTGTCGGAGAAAGTTCGGGTGAAAGAGCTGGGCCCAGATCAACCTGACCTCTCAATCAAACAGCAGGCTAGCGAAAAAGGGAAGCAGTATATGCGCGGCTTCTCCCGTAGCTGGTACACCAGGAAGGCTTGGCTAGCTGGGTGCACCCATGCTAATGCTTTATTTTGCTTTCCGTGCTTACTTTTTAAAACGACGGGGACAGATCCAGCATGGACAGTTACCGGAGTGAGGGATATGAAGCACCTGTCAGAGAAGGTAAAGAAACACGAGAACACCAGGGCACATATGGATAACTCTGTAAAGCTAGCCATATTAGGAAGGGTGAACATTGCTACGCAGCTGGATGACCTGAATGCTCTGGCTATGCTCTCCATGGAGAAGAAACTTGTCAGGGACATTCCTGACTTTAATAAAAGGGTCATTGAGAGGTTTGCCACTCAGAAGGACAGACGGGCAAAATTCCTGTACAAATAAGATGACACACACACACACACACAGATACACACACACACACACACACACACGTTTCTTTGTATATAGTTGACCTTAGCATAAAAATCATTCAGTTATATATGGTACTCTAAAAAATGTTAATAGTGTGTTTGCTAATATTACTGTATATATGTTTTGTATCAATTAATTGTTGCAGTTCTGGAGCACATTAACAATTAGTTACATTTAGTTTGATCATAAAATACTTTATGCTATTCTTCCAGTCAAAGGTTTGAGTTCAGCCACTTGATATCCATTTCTATATTATACATCCTTTATACAGTGTAAGAATTCCTATAAACTTTATAATAATTTAATGTTATTGTCCACTTTCCACTCTGTTCTGACAGCATGCATATTGTGTTGCCTATTTACTACCAATGGCACCAACAGCCTTTCCAAAAGATGTTACTTATATGTAGAAATAGTCAATTGTTTACAAGTTCAGTTTAAATGCAAATAAAAGGCTTGTGTTTGTGCATCATGATGTTTATGTTTTTGTGTACGAATGCCTCAACTTTTTAATATTGGCATTAAATAATTACTGACTATTTCACTGAGCACTGCTGTCCTGCAGTTTGTGTTAAATTTTATTGCGATGGTTACGGAAACAAAAAAGTATGGCACAGCCCCACCGAGAATATTTTTCACCAGCCGCCACTGCCACTGATGTCATTTTCATGAATACAGGAAGTTAGGACAGGACATACTGTGTAGCTCCTCCCCCTTTTCCATATCTTTTATTTGTGAATTTTCTTTTCGATTACAGAGATATCGTTACGGCTAACATACAAAAACCACAAAACTTAAATTCTGATTTCATGACGACACACACAAGCAAAAGATTTCTCCAGAGAGCCAAAGACGTGTGTGTGACCCCAAACTGACCACAATCATAATAAGACACATCCAAGAGAGATTACGGGACAGATTCATCTGGAGAACAGCAGAGGTTTCATAAAATCCTGCCAGCAAAGTCTTTCCCAGCAGAAATGAAACACAAATGAGGAAATAATTAGAGAGCGTGTGCATGTGATTCACAAAACGCTTTCTCTCCAAAATGAACTTTTTACCCGAGAAAATGAATCAGCCGTAAACATTCCTTACTGGCTACGAAACCGTAGTTTACATGATTTCATCGTATTATGGTAAAAATGCACCTTCTGGACAATTAAAATGAGGAAAGCCGCTTGAACGTTTCATGATAAATCTCCTCCTTATAGGAGAACCCAAATAGCAACAAATTCTGGCCCAAATCTGGCTTGAAATTGGCCCCTCTGGCTTAATTCTGGCATTGTTCTTGTGTGAAACATAATTAGGCTTGTTTTTGGCATGAGTCTGGTCAGCCAGAAGAAGCAAAAAGCCATGAATTCATTTGGCTACATCCTGGCTTGAGTCAGGCTTGCCATAAAAAGAACGTAGTTCGGTTAAGATTTGGGTCGGTTTTTGTTAGCCACAAAGTAAAAAAGCAACATAATATCTTATAATATTATTATTGTTATTATTATTATACAACAACTCATTTTAAATAGACAAATATTTATATGATATTTTATTTTATTTTATTATTTGTATGGGTGTTTTTTGTGACTGAATGGTTTAGTTTGCACACCCGTTTGGAAAAAGTTTCAGGCCTAGTGTCAAAAAACGCAAAGAAATAAAACATCTGCACGTGTGTCAAAAACAATCCTGTTCATTCAAATCTATTGAAAAAGCCGACATCCTTAATCATCACTGCCTCACACGCAGCCATGAAACCTCCCGCATCCAAACTTTAGCTTTATTAACAAGGTCAAAGTTGAATAAACATACTCTTAACCTGAGCTCAGATTTGACTCGTCTGCGATCAAAAGTTACTGAATTACTGAAGATCAAAAATATAGCAATTCAAACATTTCTCATCAAATTGACTCAAATACAGATTATTTACCTGTACAATTCACATTCATCTCACACAACATGTGTTTCTATAATGACACTCTCATTTGATTCTTTTTGAATCCCAAGCTATTTTAGCAAAAACATCTTAAAAAATAAGTTAACATTCATAATATTTTTAGATATGAAATACAAAACTATGAAAGGCTCTTTCCACCCAAGACCGTATTTACACCAGTGAAATCAAGAATGCATTTCCCCAAACTGTCCGGAGATCTTCAGATGTCCTCATGCAAACTGGAAATGACGTTTTCAATGCATTCCAAAGAGGAGAATGCAAGAAAATGACATTATGACACACAGATATTGAAATGCCGTCTATCACAGCGGTGTGGAGATGTCAGATGAGGGGATTATAGCTCAAGGTCAATGTGACCTAGAGCTCAGATCGCATCGGGTTTGAACGGCCTGCGTCAATCAAACTCTCCTCACTACGCTTTCCCCGCACCTCTGCTTTATCTGTGCTACATCTGTGCAGAGACTGCGATGCTAATGACATGCATTTATATAGGGAATTGAGAATCGGCTGCAAAAGACAAACTTTTTGGCTTAAACCGCCCGTCTGGAGTCAGAAGCGTTTGCGTGTCACGTTTCTCATGTCACGCAAAGGAACGAGATGCGTGATTGGCGTTTTTAAGACACGGCGCTCCAGCAGGGGACCTGGAAGAATAACGCAAGAATTACAGCGGAGCAGAATTTATCAGGCTGGGACAATTACAGTTGTCACCTTAAAAACAGGCAGAGCCCTTTCAAACACATTAGAAAGCGTCACGCCGGGCTGTTTTATGAAGAGAATTCTCGATTCCTGTTCTTACACGCTGAGTTCTGAAGGTTTGGGTCAAAGAAACGTCTCACTCAGATCTGTGAATTGATTTAGACAGTACACTGATGAAAATACCAGTTCACACCAGCATGAATATATAATATAATATAATGAAATGTTTCTCATGTTTTCAACTGCATCTGATAGCTTAAACGTCTGAAATTAGTTTTGTAGAGAAATAATAACATTTCAAAACAAACATTTGACGTCATAAAGCTTTTGAAATGCATTGGATGAGTTTAATGAAAACGGCTATATGAAGATGATCAAATATAACATAACGTGAATTTTCCAAAGTTCAGAGAATAAAATCTAAATCAAAGAAACAGATCATAATATAAATACGAATATATAAAAAAAGATTTTAATATAGGGTCTAATTTACAAACATTATGATCCAAATCTTGTTAACCGTGTTTCAAAAGACGCAAGCAAAATAATCAATAAAAGGTCATATTTAAAATCACCTCCCGTTCATCGGTTTATAACATTTCAATGATAAAGACTCGTGCCGTTCTGACTCATCTCAAAGAGACGAAACTCGAATCAAACTGGAGAAAAGGTGGCTGGTGACCGTACTGATTTCCCACAATCCCTCTGGTGCTGCAGTGACAAAGCCACATTCACAGAGGGAGGCGACGGGTGCTTCTGTCCACAGCCTGAAAAGAAATGAACGGAGTCCAGGAGTTTGGACGCGGATGGGGCGAGATACAGAAGCAGAGCTCTGTGGTACAGCCAGCGGCCACTTTCAATTGGTCCTTTCTAATCTGTTAACAGTGAAGAATGGACCACACGCGCACACACACAGTCCACACTACTATCTCAGATAACAGCTTCTTACCCACCGCGGGGAAAGACTAATAAACTGAGCGAGACATTATTGGGTGCAATGAAACACACAGAGAAAAACGTGAAAATCCAAAATTGAATTTGTCACTCAAATATGACATTCGTTTTACTATCGATATAATTCTCAGCCCTAATGCACATATTTGAGAAAAATATAAAAATAATAAAAATGTATGTACAATTAAATCAGAGAATTATAAATGTAAATACTTCCTAGATATATTTACTTGTACATGTATGTGTTAATAAACACACAATTAACACGCACAGATATTATTTTGGATGCGATTAATCGCATCTTTTGACACCCGGAAAAATTGAGCCTACATAAATATACAAATATTTTACTCATCCAATTTGTTTACTCATCCTCATGCTCTTGATGTTTACGTTGCCAGAACCACCTGAGACAAATCCGATCCTAAATGAGACCTCTTTGAGATCAATTCCAAAGATCAATCCTAAAGCAATAACGGCTTCATATAAACGATTCATTGACTGATAAGCGATCAGCTCGGTGTAATCTGTGTACCATGAACGTTTTATCACATTGTTAAAAAATAGAGCGAGTCATCTGTTGGTTGTCATTTCCGAGCAGGCGTTATAGATGAGAGTTTGTTCGGCGCCTCATATCACCAGCGCAAAACTGCAAACTCAGTGATAAACCCGACGGCCATCTGCACACGACGGATCAAAGATTTATCAATATAGTTTTTCCAAGAACAAACTGCTGTCGTCGGCATCTCCAACTAATTACCATCTCTGCGAGGAAAGAAAGAATTTCATTAGGCTGAGGGTCGGCGCGGGTCCGGATTAACCGTGTGTAAAGTGTGTTTGCATTGGAGCCCTGCGTGAGCTTTGAGAAAGAGGAAAACCTCTCTCTGGGCTTCTCTTCTGAAGGTAACAGATGTGCTCCGGCTATTAATTACAGCACCTGTGACTGAAGTGTTGAATTATGAGGGAGCATACACACACACATACATGCGACAGACGCATGAAAGAGTTTACGAGCCGCAGAACTTCATTTCAAACAGCAGATACTCTCTGAAGGGCCCGGAAAAAATTCTCATTAAAAGTTGGACGCTTTCGGGCATCTCAGCCGAACTCACGGGCGCCCTTTGATTACGTCGCACTGCCGGCGCATGTTGGGAGACGCTTTTATGAAGCTGGCCTCAAAAAGAGAGGGATGAAATTAAAACAGCTCTGAGATGGGCGAACGGGAAGTTGGCGGAGCGGCTCTGTGCTTGGCATCGGTCTCGCTTTTAAACAATAGAACCCAAAAGCGAAACAGACGCTTTCCCTGAATATCTTCCAAAACAGCTTTTTGTGAGATGAGACAGTCATGCGGCGCAAGAAAACGCCACTTTAACACGCCACGGAAAGATTTAGGGGTCGGTTCAGCCAACGCAGAGCATTAGAAACGGAATAAATCACGGATGAGATCTCTTTAATGTCTCGATTATTTCAAATGGAAACTTTGCGCGAATCTCATGTGCGTCTCAGTTATTTCTCCTGAGAAAAGAGTCAGAAATCTCACAAATGTCTCCGTTAGTTTGAGACGAGATGTCAACAGTGTGTCAAACTGAGCTCAGATTTGTCTTGTCTTCAATCGAAAGATCTCAATGTTATCGAAGATCTCAATATGAACTCAAACTTTTCTCATCAAAAGATTATTGTTTACACGATCACATTCCTGTGTTTTTATTTCTCCTTTAAGCAATGTTTAGGAGAAACATCTGAGATGAAGCTGATGCTTAAAAGACACACAATTGAGAATGTCATCAAATGTCTTGAGCTATAAAAGAGCAACGTTTGAGAAATGCAAAAGAGGAACAAACTCATGATGGAGCTAAAATACACAGCGGGGTTTAAAAGCAAACCAATTTCATATGGATAATTCGCAGAACGTAATTAAGATCATTTATTCAGAGTGTTACTGTAACCACGGCTATTATCATTTATTTTTCTTTCACGAGTAACGTCAGAGCGTCAGAGGGTCGTGTATCTGCGATCACAGCTGTATCTCTCTGTGACGCCAGCAACCTCTCGACTCCACCGAGCATCTCACAGAGACATTACTGCGGGTAGTCGACTTAATCACATGAACTGATGGTTTCTGGGAATTCCGAGGGCTAGCAGACATAATATCGATCTGCGCAATAGAATTCAATCCATCCGAGCTCTGCCGTTCATCTCTGGGGATGTGAGAAATTAAACCTTATGACTGTTTATGTGGATAAAAGATGGCGCTTTGGGACGGGCGCCATGCAAACACACAAAAAACTCCTTTGGGAGGACGCACACACAGCGGGATTCTCATTACAAATGCCTGTTTTTTTTTATGAGATTGTTTAAAATGTTGAAGGACACGAAGCACTTCATGCCGTACGGCGATGAATCTTCACTCTTGTAATAAAGATGTTTATATGTGGGCGAATGTTATCACGCCGTGCGTTTCTATTACCTCGTCTGAACGTTAATCTGAAAGACGACACGCTTGAAGAAAGCTAACGGGAGCTTTTCTTCCTATTGGCTTACTAATTATCTTCTAAGAGGAAGAGGCTGACGTTTAGAATAAACGCTCGGTTGGACATCCACATCCCGACTGGTTCCTACGGTCCTGATTATCCGTATATCAAAGAGATGTACGATGAGTCTAAACGCACGCCTGCAATATAAACAAGCAATTAGTTGGCAAAAGCGTGACAAACATCTGAAAATAATACCAGCAATCCTCCATTCTTAAAGAGGAAAGATGAGATGACTCGTAGCAGAAAGCTGACTCTCGGGGTTAACATACGCTGCTTCAGCAACAACACCACGACATTTCTTTACATTTACTCTGTCAGCAAATAATCTTGTATTCTTTTTGCAGAAATGTATAGGTGCCTGATTTATAGGTTGAGCTGTTGGGTACGTTTTATTGGGACATGTCAGTTTGACACCATGCAAAAGGTAAATAAAGGTAAATTCAAACAGAAGTCAAACGCTACGGATTGCAGCTTCGAGAGTTAAATTAGGCAGCGAACGCTGTGATTGGTTGTTCTGTCTTGGATCAGTCGAGTGCTGTGATTGGTTAAGCCTCTCTTTCTCTAGTTTCTTTCACTATGGTTGATTGAGTCTCTGGGCTGTGATTGGTTGTTCTGTCTTGGATCAGTCGAGTGCTGTGATTGGTTAAGCCTCTCTTTCTCTAGTTTCTTTCACTATGGTTGATCGAGTCTCTGGGCTGTGATTGGTTGTTCTGTCTTGCATCATTTGAAGGCAGTGATTGGTTGAGCCTCTTTTTCTCTGCAGTATAATCGATCGAGTCTCTGCGTTGTGATTGGTTGCCCTGTCTTGCATCATTAAGTGCAGTGATTGGTTAAGCCTCTCTTTCTCTAGTTTCTTTCACTATGGTTGATCGAGTCCCTGTGCTGTGATTGGTTGTCCTGTCTTGCATCATTTAAGTGCAGTGATTGGTTTAAGGCTGGAATAACCACACAATTTAAAATCTGAACAGATTTAAAAACTTGCAGTGAAAGGTTGCAGAGAAAAACAGGGCATCACACACTACGCGATAAAATCTGCAGTCAAGCGCAGACTTTCTGCAACAAGTCCAGACTGAAAATCTGCGCTAAATCTGAGCAAAAGTCTTGTAGTGTATTGCCTAACGCCTCCCTATCTCTGCACTATGGTTGATGGAGTCTTTGCGCTGTGATTGGTCGAGTCACTGTGACTGTCCTGGTAAAGCACACTACTAGAGCATAATGCTAGAAATGTCAAGACCGTGGGTTTGAGTGATAGAAAACTGAGAAATAAATGAACTGTAAGTCACAAAGCAAGCATGTGCTAAAAGATCAAATGTGATCGGTCGAGAGTCTGTCTCACCTGTACAGGAGTAATCGTCAATGCGGATAAATCCAGTGTGACAGATGCACATGAAGGATCCGAGCGTGTTCACACACTGCGTGTTCTCATGACAGTAATGTCTCCCCTCGGCACACTCGTCGATATCTGTGGAAACACAAGAAAATCACTCACGGTGCAACATGCTTAAAGTGAATGCTCTTAGTTAAAGCATTGCAGGCTCGATGAAGTGAGACCTGATGGAGATACTTCAGACCACTCACAAGTAATAACTGTCCGTTGCAAACATGGCCGCCGAGTGGCACGGCTTCCCTAAACAGAATTTTTACTAAACTTTACTATAGTAAACTGTCGTGAATTGCAGTATGCTTTTTCTTTGTACTCTCAGAAAAAAGCGGTCACTGGGGTGGTACCCTTAAGGGTTCCTTATAGTACATCAGGTCCAAAATGATGCACCACGTTCCTCTAGAAACAAAACGGGTACTTTCACATTACCTTTTATTTTCTGACAGTGTACTATTGTATACTCTAAAATGAACTATAAAACATTTACACTGTAGTATATACTATAGCATACTTTAATATTTACTATAGTAAACTGTAGTAAGTTGAAGTATACTCCCAGAAAATACTTGTATACTATTGTATTCTGTAACTCTAAATACACTGTATTACACACTGATACATGGAACTGTGGTATATTTACTATAGTGAATCATAGTGTAGTAAATTGTAGTATATTAATTACTTCACTTTATGCAAACCCCAGTATTCTGGAATATGAACTATAAAAACTATAGTATAAACCGTGGTATACGTTTGGCATTTACTATGGTAAACTGAAATTACTGTAGTGTTCTCTATTATGAACGGTAACACATTGATAAACGGCAGCATGTACTATAGTAGGCTTTAGTATTTACTACAGTGTATACTATAGTATGTAGTATCTTAGTGAGCGTAACGTGCTTTCAGAAGACATCATGACACCAGTAAACACAGAGCTGAGCGACGTCACCACGACTTCTTGAAATTATCACAGCCAGATCAAATATAAGGTACAAAATCAAATCTCATAGACTTACAGATCTAATAAAAAGCCTTATGAATTTTCACCAGCGGCGTTCTGTTGTATTTGTGATAAATTCAAAGTGGCTTTATGGCTCAGGGCTTCAATCGAAAGTGTAACCCAATTTACTTCGAACCCTCGTCCTTCAGCATAACCTCTGCCGTTTCTCTCCGCTAATTCACTTAACTTTGGCTTCATCTACAGGTCGCATGATTCAAGCTCTCTATAGAGAAAGAGAATCACCGGATCATTCTTCAGAAACACACACGTCTCCACAAGACACACACGCATGCTCGCTCTCAGCCTGGAGAAAATCGAACGACCTTGCTGGAGTCGAGAGTAAATCAGTTCGTCTGAATGAGCGGCCCACCCTCTGTCATCAGTCAGAACGTGTCATCCCCGCCCGTCCGCTTACACCGGTACATACACCCCATTTACTGAGCTCAAGCGCACAGATATATCTCATATTCTGCAGTTTTTCTCACAGACTATCAACGTATAAACTTTGTTTGTCCTAAAACTGTAAAAAGAGAAACAAATGCGAGTCTGGAGGTGTAAACTAATGTGAAATAATCTGGATTTGAGTACATTTAATGAGAAATGTTTGAGATCTTCACTTTTATTGACTTTCGATTGCAGACGAGACAAATCTCAGTTTGACACACTGTTGACGTCTCTTCTCAAACTCTTATAACAGACGACATTTGTGAGATTTCTTTTTCTCATGAGAAATATCTGAGACAGATGAGATTTAAGGCCATTGCACATTTGCGTCCAAAATTTGCGTACGTTAAAAAATAAATACGACCCTACGTTGTGTGCATCCGTAGGGAGGATTTTGAGAGGCGTTTTGACAATTCAGAGACACCGTGCAAAACGAACATCAAAAACGAAAAAATACATACGAACATTTTGGGCTGTATGTGCAAAGACCTTTAAGAAAGTTTCTATGTGCTCTCCCTTTAATCTCATTGATGACTTTGAGAAATAATTGAGATATTTAAGAGATCTCATGTGCGATGTATTTTGCAATGTTAACAACGCACAATGTTATGCACTAGAAAAAATTACTTTCTTACTTAGGTTATTTTGCTCATCAAGAAAATGCATCTTGATTCAAGAATTTTTTGCTATTTGTACTGGAAAACAAGACAAAAAAACTAAGACAATAATTCTTGTTTTTAGGCAAAAAATCTGCCAATGGGGTAAGAAAAATAATCATAAATTTAGTGACTAAGAAAAAGGCAAACCTTAATTCAAGATTATTTCTTTACCCCACTGGCAGATTTTCTATTCACTGAAATGTCATATTTTTGGTCTAAAAACAAGACCAATTTTGCTCATCCAGAAAAGTATCTTGATTCAAGGATTTTTTGACATTTGTACTGGAAAACAAGACAAAAATAGCAAGTTAGAAAGTCATTTTTTGCAGTGTGTTGTATTTTGTATGTTCTGTACTCTTCTGCGTTTCTTTATTTTTCTCCTGTTGGGCATCTTTCTCCGTCTCCCTCAGTGCGGTCCGTCTGTCTATAGAAACACACCGTGTGTTTGCCTGATACACAAACGCTACACAACACAGATCGGTCTCCCACAGATCTGTGTCTCAAACACAACCCGTACTATCATGTGACATATTTCAGGAACACACATGATCAAATTCAACCAGATGAATCACAGACAGCCAAACAAAAGAAGACTAGTTGTGATGCTGGTTAAAGATATAAATAAGAGGTTAAACCAGCGAACGTCCAGTGCAGATGAGAATCTTTCTGAGCTCATTAAACCGTCAACATGAAAACACATCTGAAGCAATCTCTTCTATATCTATACGAGGTTCATTGCTTCAGAAACACAGAAGTGCATTTAAAGTGCGTCCGACAGACCTGCACGCTCGCAACGGGTTGACCACAGATCCAGATGCAAAAAAACTAGCTTGAGTGTTGAGTTTAGCGAGGTTAACTTCCCTTGGACTTTTAAATGAAAAAACTGTGCATTGATTCCTCTAATGTCAAGCGAGCGCCTGATAAACACCCAGAGCCTTGTTGGAGAGACGTTACTGCTCTCGCGTCGTCCACTGCTTAGCAAATAACCCGTCGCGCGAGCTAACACTAATTAGTGTGCGTGTTTAACACTCTTGAGAGAGCGTTTAACGTGAACGAGCAGACCTCGGCCATTAGGATCCACTCCAATGCGCCGCTCCAAAAGCCGACAAAGAGAAGAAACCTTGAAGGTGTCTTAAATACTTAATAAGATTTGGCACAGTGACAAGAAAGCAGCAATAAAATGAAAAAGGGACACTAGTACAACACGCCGCTATTGTCTCATTACCTCGCGTTTACAGCCAATAAATCACGGCGCTATCTGAAGCGCTTCTTTGTCATTCTCAGCTAGGAGGGCATAATAAAGCTAGTAAACTTTCCAGCGATGCAGCGGGAGAAAATGGACTGTGGCAGGCCGGATTAATCCTAATGAATTGTTTTGTCTCTTATGAAGCGCTCTCTAAACGAAAACCAAAGCGAGCGCGTCCCGCGAGAGCCCGGGAACGGACGGTCGAGGGACTCTCGTTCATCACGGGGCAGAGCCCTCAAACAATATCAGATCATAATCGATTGTCATTTACAGCTCATTCAGAGGAGTCACGAGAGAAGAGACACGGGGAGAAAGTACACAGAGGACGTTCTCGACGGCATCTTACTGTATTCATGGTTGATAATCAAAATAAAAGTTAGTACAATGAGGTCTAAATTAACCCATACTAAAGAAGAATCACGGATGAGATCTCTTTTATTTCTCAATTATTTCTCTTCAGACATCAATGAGAAAGCAATGGAAACTTAATCTCGTGTGCGTCTCGGATTTCTCTCTTGAGAAAAAGAGTCAGCAATGTCTCAAATGTGTCCGTCATGAGAGTTTGAGAAGAGACGTCAACTGTGTGTCAAACTGAGCTCAGATTTGTCTCGTCTGCAATCAAAATTAGTGAAGATCTCAATATGAACTCAAACATTTCTCATCAAGTTTACACAAATCAATCTTTTTAATTTCTCAACTATTTGTCCTAGACATGAATGAGGGTTAAAAATGAGCAAATGAAAACTTTCGCTTAACTCTCATCCGTGTCTCAGGTATTTCTCTGGAGAAAAAAAAGTCAAAAATCTCACAAATCTCTACATGAGAGTTTGAGAAGAGACATCAACAACATGTCAAACTGAGCTCAGATTCGTCTCAATATTATTGACGATCTCAATATGAACTCAAACATTTCTCATTCATCTTTTCATGGATTTACACGATTACACTCTCATTTATCTCTCTTGTTATTTCTCCTAAAAAAATTTAGGAGAAACATCAGAAACATCTCCTGAGCTCTGAAAGAGCAACATCTGAGCAATAACACGTTTCTTAAGGCGAAGTCGTTTTTTTACACTATAAAATGCTTGCAAATGCAAAAAAATCAACCTGCGAATGAAACGTGTGATAATAAAACAGCATCAGGTTCACAGCCGTCTCTATTCTCATCTCATTTACAATAATTACATTTTAGATTCAGCTGCACTTTTACAGTCGCTGTAAATTACCCCCCAATCACCCGCCAACATTTCTCCGTTCAGACCACCAATGACGTTTATCACCGCCTTCACCCTGCAATCTCACCGGCGGTTAATGGATGCCGTACCGTCCTTTGCAGGCGGCTGGAATCAGTGTAAAATCAGAGACTCAATCTCTACATCTCTACAGCTTCAAGGTCAATCCGACGCTTTTATAAATATGACAAACAATTGTCTTTGATGTGTGTTTTGGTTGAGGTAAATATGTCATACACGTCTGCGTTTTCCTTCAACTTTAAATATGTGAACTGAATGAAGAGCAGTTTGAGAATCCATCTCTCTACAATCCTAAAAACAAGCTTCACGGTTCATAGTCTCTCTGCATCTCATCTGCTGTTTAATTGAAACCTGCGTTATACGGCGAACCAGCATGAAGACACCGGAAAACACGCTTTCTACCCCAGTTGGGCGGGCGTGGAAGAGAAACCCGCTGGTTGGAGTATTCCCACGGGCCCGTGCCACTCCACCTCTCACATGAAATATTGAAACAGGACTGATCTCATCAGCACAGACTCGCTCTATTTTTAACTCGCCAATGCTCGTGATGCCTCTAAAGAAACTACGCCGCGCGTCTTGAGAAATATTCCACGCTTCTCTGCCTGCATAATGACAACGGGAAACGTCTCTCCAAACCTCGGCGAGACAATGACGGGGTTAGGCGGGGACCTGCCATGTTTCGCCTCAGGGTTTCGACGTTGTTTTCGCCATTTTCGAGCGTGTTTGATGAAACACGGTGGGGAACATCTGAAGTTCTGTTTCCCATGTTGTTTTATATGGTCAAGGTCATGGGATCAATAGGAAACTCTGTTTACGTAAAGGAAAACTATATGAAAGCAGATCATGTGAAAATGATCACGTATGATGTATGTACAAAAAATATAAAAAATGAAAAAGCTCAAATATGGCACACCAATATATCATTTATTTCACAGGTTTATTTAACACAGCTGCAAAACTTTTTCCTCTCTATCGCCACCTCTGTTTGAAACATAAAACTGCATTTTACTTAATGTTATTATTTTCTGTGAAATCGTACCGACAGCTCAAATTATAAATCATTTCTATATGCTTACGAATTTCAACAACAATTTATGTATTTGCTCAAAACGGATTTCTGTTTTTTATACCAAAAAGCGTTACAGATTGCAGGTTTAATAAAAGTATAAATATAAAAATTTAAATAAGCCATATGTATATGAAATAAATATATTATAAAATGTATTTAAATGATTTAAAAATATTAAAACAATTGTAAATGATAAGATTGTACGTCATTACTTAACGTTTAACACATGGATTTACCCCAGAAAACATTAAAGGTTGAAGTTTTAGCAAAAATATATATATAATATAAATATATTCGAAAATTATTTAACTGAAGAATAAAGAAACAAAAAACAAGAACTATTTTATAAATTATAAATCTAAATTTAACAATGATTTATATGTAAATACATGTATATATTTAAATATAAATGACAAGAAAAACAAGAAAAGTTCAAGTATTATTATTACTATATATATACACGCACCTCATCTGACTGCGATTCAATGTTGGTCAAACCAAATCTGCACCAAAAAATATCAAATCTACAAACGCTTTTATTTAGAAAGCTCTCAGCAGATATTCTCCTCTAATGATGGAAACCTCTGCACCAGGTGTAACGTCCTAAACCCCCAACAAGGTTAAAGAAGAACAAGGTGACAAATTAGTCTGGAAGTGGGACACTGCTGGTGAATCCGTCTCACCCGCTAACATTTCTGGGTTACACGTGGCTTATATTTCTTCATAATTCCCTCATATTTTACCTTTGTTTAAAAACATATTTCCTCCACAGCTTCCCGGTCGAGCGTCCACAACGGATTCCCACGGGCACGTTTAGGAAAAACTGTCCGGCGTGCTCGTTTTAAGCCGATAGCATCTTTAATTATTCATATTCTCCTGCTCTTTGATAATTACCTGACCAGCCGTGCATGTGAGGCGAGGGGCGGCCGGCGGCTGGCTTCTTCCTACACATCTCCTGGGTTTATTTTTAGCCGCCGAGATGAACAGGTTTCATTAGAGACCCGACTGATGTGCGGGGAGGTGACGGGGGCCGCAGCATCCCCAGAAACTCAGCCACAGTCATTACACATTCAACAAAAGTAGGCCAGCCGGAGCTCGGGCTCGGCGTTGAGAGGATGAGGAAGGTGGAGGGGAGACGTTGATGACTTACTCACACCCATAACCAATATCAGCCAATTAAAATGCCAAAGGAAGCCTTGCTTTTCACAATCCTATCCGAGTTGGTTCATTAGTGACAGTGACGATAAAGATAGCAGGAATCTTTTGTTCTGCGCTGATGCAGCAATCACTAAAGAGAATAAATCACATTATAAGATATCCTAAAATAACTTCTTAAAGGAACAGTTCACCAAAACATTACAAATGTAACTCGCCATCGTGTGTTTTTTCCGATCCTGATGGACACGGATTATCTAGCGATCCCTCAAAATCGTATCCACTTGTCAATGCGCTATTATGTGAGATTTGACAAACAAATCCAGTTATAATGAGAAAGTAACGACCAAAATGTGCCGGATGAAACTCGATCGGCTGACCCTGATAAAAAGCGTTTGATTGACAGCTCACCTTCGCAGTACGCACTGTCCTCGCGCAGGGGACGGAAGCCGTTCTTGCAGCTGCAGCCGGCTCCGGCGTCTAAGTTTATGCACCCGGAGTTCTCTGCGCAGATTTTGGCTTCAGAGCAGAAGTCGTGACCTTTAACCCAGGGTAGGAGAGGTCAGCGGGACTCGGGTCAATACTTTTATGGTCAGTGCTGAAATGATTGAATTTTTATTTACCTCTGCAGACTTTGCAGCATCGGTCTGTGAGCGTCAGCTGTTCAGATTCAGGGCAGGTGAGCACTGGACAGTCTTCTGCATTTGAATCTCTGTGCATCGTGTGATCCTGGAAACCCAACAGAATATCAACTCGACTGAAGAATTGAGATTACAGCCCTGATCTGAACCTCCAGCCTCATGTCACATGTATTTCTTGCATATGATTTTACACAAAAATTAGGTTAAGTATTTACACGAAGACTTTGTAGTAGTTTTTAAATACAGTATATATGACATCTGTTTACAGAGTGCAGCACTAACACAGAAACAGCTACACAACACACACACATCAGTCGTACCCTGCACTCGAACAGCTGACAGGGTCTGCTCGGATGATGCACAGCACGACGTTCCCCTTCCACCAACATCTGCTCTGAAAACAGACACATCGCTGCAGAGACACAAAAACAAACATCAACAAACACTCACACACCTGTGCAAAAACACACACACACCTGTTCACAAACATACACTTTTGCACAGACATCTAAGCAGAAACACACACACGCACAGACACATCTGTGCCCACAAACACACACACCTGTGCAGAAACACACACATCTGTATGCACAAACACACACACACACTTGTGCAGAAATACACACATCTGTATGCACAAACACACACACACACACACACTTGTGCAGAAATACACACATCTGTATGCACAAACACACACACACACACACACTTGTGCAGAAATACACACATCTGTATGCACAAACACACACACACACACTTGTGCAGAAATACACACATCTGTATGCACAAACACACACACACACACACTTGTGCAGAAATACACACATCTGTATGCACAAACACACACACACACACTTGTGCAGAAATACACACATCTGTATGCACAAACACACACACACACTCGTGCAGAAATACACACATCTGTATGCACAAACACACACACACACTTGTGCAGAAATACACACATCTGTATGCACAAACACACACACCTGTGCAGAAATACACACATCTGTATGCACAAACACACACACACACTCGTGCAGAAATACACACTCATCTGTATGCACAAACACACACACACACTCGTGCAGAAATACACACATCTGTATGCACAAACACACACACACACCTGTGCAGAAATACACACATCTGTGCGCACAGACACACACACACACCTGTGCAGAAATACACACATCTGTGCGCACAGACACACACACACACCTGTGCAGAAATACACACATCTGTGCGCACAGACACACACACACACACACACACTTGTGCAGAAATACACACATCTGTATGCACAAACACACACTTGTGCAGAAATACACACATCTGTATGCACAAACACACACACACACTCGTGCAGAAATACACACATCTGTATGCACAAACACACACACACACTTGTGCAGAAATACACACATCTGTATGCAAAAACACACACACCTGTGCAGAAATACACACATCTGGGCGCGCACACACCTGCACAAACACATACACCTGTACAGAAATACACACACCTGTGCAGAAATACACACGCCTGCCTGCAAACGCACACCTGCACACAAACAACCAAAAACACACCTGTGCATAGACAGACAGACACCTACACACTGACACACCTGCAAGTATATACACACCTGTCCACAAACACACACCAATGCAAAGACACATACACACCTGAACACACATCTGTGCACAAACAGACACACATTCACCTTCTCTCAGACACACACCTACACACTGACACACACACACACCTGCATGCAGATACACACCTGTCCAAAAACACACACCTGTGCACAGACACACACACCTTAACACAAATACATTTAAAACCTGTGTACACACAAACTCCCGTGCACAAACAGACACACATTCACCTTCTCACAGACACACACCTACACACTGACACACACACACACACCTGCATGCAGATACACACCTGTCCAAAAACACACACCTGTGCACAGACACACACACCTTAACACAAATACAATTAAAACCTGTGTACACACAAACTCCCGTGCACAAACAGACACACATGCCTGAGAATATAAACACACACACACTGAGGTGAATCAAATATAAAAAAACTTGTCTCGCAAATGATACACAACACAAAACTAAATTCTCATACACAATATGTTCAATGATATGACATGTAGACAAACGTGAGTTCTGTTATGTGTGAGAGGTTTTTTCAGTACTGCTGTTGAATCACATATTTAACAATAATCATAATGAGTGTATTTCATAGGAAAATCTGTAATTATATAAACACGACGTCATTTCATTACAGGTTTGTGTGAATACAATTCTCTGCATGATATCGTCAAGTACTGTAAAGAACATTCAGATTCACTTTCATGAGAGGCTTTGAAGCAAAGCGTTTGCCGGACGACGGCATACACAGACGAATAAATCCTTTGTAGATATTTGATGAAAACAGTCCGTCCGTATAAATGATTTCATATGGAAACAAATCTTCAGAAATAAATCTTTAATTTTCAGTGTACCGTTGAGCTGAATGTTTAGAAAGCTGCTAGAAGTCATACCAGGCAATATTCTTTTAATTGGGAATTATATTTAAAATAAAGTATATTTAATCATATGTTTTAATTAATATTATTTTATTTTTTTTATTTCTTTGTACATGTGCGATTTGTTTGACTTAGAGTTATTTACTCATGTTTGTTTGAAGTTTTACTCATGTTTTAAATTAGCTATAATTAAAAATTTTGTAATCTAAACTTTGTTATCAGCTTTTGTCATTTTATTAATAATTAGTTTCTGTTTATTATAATGTATTTCTGAGGCAACATTTACATTTTACGTTTATTATCCTTTTTTCCAATCGTTTTTAGTGCACTATTTTATTTCTTTTCAATAAAAAGAAACGTTTTCAAATTTTTCAAACTAAAATAACCTTGAATTCTATCTTAACCTTATCATATTTTTTTACATTAAAAGCAGAAATGTAGATATATTAAATGTAGTTTACAGTAAATAATTCGTATTTAATCAACCGGCTCTTCAGCGTTGAAATAAAGACGCAAACAGAACCAGAGTCGTATCTTTAAGCTTAAACTCCACAGAATCAACAGGTTCTGTGATTATAAATAAATGAAGAAAGTCGAGACGATAATGACGAGGTTTATGACGCTGGGCTCAATTATCACTCATTTAATTCTCAATATTGTACACCGGAGTGAAATAAACTTTACAATATTATAAACCGTGAATTTATTTCTACTCGATTAAGGAAACGTAGTTTCGCCTTAAAAGTAGCTGCGACGTTTAAGATCAAATTAGCATAACGCTTGCGGGGTTGCAAGTTATTGGCTGCTGATAAATAATTGATATGAATATGCAAATGTGCCGGTTGTCACTTAGCAACGCAGGCGTGTGGTCAGTCGTCAAGCAACCCTGTGGAGACGGCTGTAAAGAGTGTGTGTGCGTGTGTGACGAGAGAAAAGTGCTATTGTTGGCACTGAGGAGTGACAGAACAAACCCACAGAGAAGTGTGTGTGTGTGTGTGTGTGTGTGTGTGTGTCTTGTTTGTCTATTCGGTCCCCACAAGGATAGTAAACCTAAGATCTCGTACATGGTGTGCATCAGCAAGCGGTCCCCAAGATGAGAATTCATTATTTAACAAACCAAATGATGTTTATTTGAAACTGTAAAAATGCAGAAAGTTCTGTGTGATGGTTTGGTTTAGGGTTAGATGATAGAATATATCATTTGCTCAGTAAAAAATCCCCACGAAGATACCGAAATAAATGTGTGCGTACTTACACTGACAGTCCTTACAGCAGCTTCCCGACACATACGCCGCCGTCGTACCATCAGGACAGTCGAGAGAGGGGCACAAAATCTTCTCGCACCGGACCGTTCCATTCTGCATTCAAGGAAATAGTTATGTCATACATTGGCAATAAAAGACTTCTGGGAACCGTACCAAGTGATGACAGATATTTAATCAATTCACATGAACGTCAGATCAAACCATTTTACTTCAGTCCAGACTTTACCAACAAGATTTCAGGTTACTATCGTTTCATGTAAGTGATCCACATTTAATTCTCAGAACAGATCTCAGATGCTCCCAGACATCATAAAGGGACGAGTTTCTCTCTCTAAACCCTGACAGACGTCACTTTGAGCCAAAACAAGATAATGTTCTTGTTTCTGGCTTCACTGGGACCGGTGTCTCAGTCTGAACGTCTGTCTGTTTGGACACACTGGGAGCTCTGGGAACCAGCGGACACCCGTCACAGATGTTCAGGGACTTCTAAAGATAGGACAGATTTCTTTTGTCTGTCACTTTCCATTTGACAAAATGTTCGTCTTGCTCACAGTGAATGAATCTATAATGGTGTTTAAGAAAGATGAGAGATCACGATAGGAAATGTTTCAACGTGAAACGACACAGAATCCAGCTTCACATATGTGCGTGTTCGCTGTATGATTTTCAAGGCTGCTTGTTTTTCTTCTGTGTTTGACCTCGGAGACGCTGTGCAATTAACTGATTGTAGACTGTTTGAATGGGTGAAGATACGAGTGTCGTCTGTTGAGTGCACTACTTTATTAAACAGAACGACTGGTGAAGAGACGTAAACTGTCATCAGCTTGTAGATGTTAACTGCATCGTGAATATATAATCAAGACAGATGGTCACGTGATGTACTCATGGACTTTACATGTCATAAGGCCACAATTGTCTTACTTTTGTTAACAAAAACCTGACGAAAAATGTCCATTATGCGACTAGGGTTAGATGATGATGAGACGACTTCGGCGTCAGTAAACACGAGCATGCAATAATGTTGACGACGAAAAGCTTCTTCCTATAGTAACTATAGTTTAATCGTGATGCGTATACTAAAAAGCGGTTTTACAAACGTTAACTCACCAAAAGACATGGTTTGGAATACAGAACAAAACTTTGTCTTTATCGTAAAACCACCCACATATTGTAGTGTATGATATAGTGTATAGTATACTATCAAATGCTATCGTATAGTATTTAGTAAACTGTAAAAATGTAGTATGGTGGTCATACGTGTTATTTAACCCACCAAAAGATAAATATTAAACCACTCACATAACAAATACTATACTATAATATTTGTTAATACTACAAAAATGGCATTTACTTTAGTAAACTGTCTCTATAATATTTTAAATTATTTACGCTATTTATTGTATATTTACTATAGTATATTACTGTATTCTGTAGTATTAAAGCAAATGGATAAACATATTTCAGTAAAAGAAAAAAACACAGTAAATACTGTAGTATACTATTGTAAGGTTCAAAAACATTATAGTATCTAGGAACTGTACTACAGTAAATATTACAGTTTACTACAGTATGTCTTCATGTAGGCATGGTTAATTTTCCTAAGCATAGTCGAGCTAAAGCAGAAACGAATGGATGACAGCTTACACTAATGTCCACACATTATAACAATACTCCACAGATACTCACTCACTAGATGCGGTTCATTTGTTAAACATCAATTCATCACGCAGTTGAGCATCATTATATAACAGACCAACAACGATCAAGATGAATAAAAGTCTATTTTAAGTGGCGCTTAATATTCAACATGTCTTTACTCGTCATTTAAATAAAAGGTGAGATTAGAGGAGGCGGTGTGACTGAAATCCTGTGGCATATGGCAATCCGAATAAGCTTTTAATAATTCTCAGGAATTTTTAACAATAATGAATTCTTGATATCTGTAATTGCATTTTTACTAGTTAAATATCACATTACACTGCCATTGAAATTCAATTTCAGATATCAATAATTCATTTCTTACATGTCAAAAATCTTATTTCAGATATCAGAAATGCAATTCTTAGTAGTAAAAACCATAATTTTTATATCAACAATTAACTTGTTACTTGTAAAAATGTCAATTCCTGATATCAATTGTTACTATTAGAAATTCCATTCTTGACATCAAGAATTATAATTTTGACTAGTAAACGTTGAATTATTGATATAAAAAATTCATATCCTGAGAAGGAGTTAAAGCTAATTCGGCTTGCCATACTGTCAGGAATAATGTACAGTCATCAGCACCAAACAAACCCAACAGACCGATCAGACGTCAGAACTATTGTGATTATGTGAGACACAAAGCGCAGGACATGGGTTTCTCTACCACACAACAGAAGAACATCTCCCACCCCACGATGTATACTTTCATGACGTCCATTAAACCCACCGAGCATGTGCAATTTCTGCAGCCGTCCGTCCAGGTCTGATCTTCTCTGTAGGTCACATCTTTCACATGGCAGGTTCTCTCGCAATAACAAGAATCCAAACCTTTCATCTTCTCCTCGGCCAGAGTCAGCTGATCCACAAGAGAGAGAAGAGAAAGGGAGGGATGAATGAGGAGACGATCATATACTGTACGCCGAAAAACAGCAAAACATATTTGAAACACACTGCTTGCTGGAAATAACAAGTTTAAAAGAAATATATACAATAATATTGTATTCATTAAAATAATAAAGACGCTTTTTTACAAAGCAACTTACAAACAGTTGTTTATTTCAACTTCTCACAAATTGTTAAAATGACATAAAACAAATTATACAACTTAAGTAGATTTTACAAATAAAACATTATCATATGTCCAAACATTGACTAGTCAAAATAAATAAAGTATGTTCAAGGGTAATTTTTCAGCATATCTGGACTATTTGATCCATTATTTGCGATTGACTGTCGGCATTATTTTTATCCGCTGGTTTGTTCTGCATCAGTGAAGCTTTGTGCCATTGACAGATGGGATTGGGTTATCACAATACCGCAACAGCAAAACACGTCTTTCAATATATATCACAAATACAACCCAGATGTTGGAGAAAAATCCCAACCCAGAAATCTGCTCGCTTTCATCCGTCAGGCGAATAAAAATGGAAATATGTTCAGCACATAGAGCGAATAGCAAATGTGTTTCTTTTTGCTCAGACTTTACCTTGCTGGAGGTTTTCGCCAAGATATCTTGAAGTTCCATGATCTTCTGCACGAGTCCGTGGAAGTCATTACAGGTCGGGCAGGCTGAAGAACAAACACACACGAGATCATTCATCTCTCAATGAATCGCTGATGAGCGATGATGAATAGATGAAGGAATATGACGTACTGCGGTTGAGGTCGGGACACTGCGTGATGTATCCTTGAGCCATCACGAGAATCTGCACGTCCTGCATGACGCCCTGACCATCAAAAACACAATATGTATAATAAACACATCAGTGGAGTTTTCAGCATCGCATTAAACACATTTCACTCAAAGCAAAGCGTGACCTTGAACTGCGAAAATGATTTACTGGAGCTAAAGAAACATTCAAAGAAACGCATCTCTGCGGACATCTCGCAGCTGCAAATGTGCTCTCGACAGTTCAACAGCAGTCTGGCTGCACGGCCTGGTGGGTAATAAGGTGAAGATTTTGAAATTGTGGCTTTTAGCTATTTCAGGGCTGTTTTAATTTGTTTGGCAGAGAGCGTCAACTGGAAACGCAAATAAGTGCAGAGAATGAAGGCAGAGATAAAAGTGACCTTTTCACAACATCATCATCCGTCACCGCCGCTGCTCCTGCTTAAACCTTAACACTTCTCTCGTGGATTGAATTTAAACCTCACAACAAAAATCTAAAGTATCTCAATTATTTCTCCTACACATCAATGAGATTAAAGTGAGAGCGAATGAAAGTCTCGTGTGCGTCTCAGATATTTCTCTTTCTGTAATTAGAGAAGACAAACTGAGCTCAGATTTGTCTCGTCTTCAATCGAATGAACTCAATCTCTCGATGTGGACTCAAACATGTCTCATCAAATGTCTGCGTTCATTCTCTGCGTTCATTTACATCTCCATACTCTTCATGTGTCTCATTTGTTTCTCTTTCTATATCTGAGACTGAGAAGTCCGACGCCCCCATCAAATCTACGAAAGAGCAAAACATTTTCCTCCGTGTGATGCTGAATGTTAAACATATCGGAAACACGTCAGACCGCATCTTTCCACGCGCCGCTACCAACCACAACCCCGTGAAGAGGTTCGCGACTCCTCTCAGAACGCAGCTCGGATGAAACTCGTCTCCGAACGCAAACACCGAGCAGGCGCACAGGTTTAATAGGAGGTGGGCCAGGCCTCGCTCTCGGGTAATTGAACATAATATGCATTGGAAAGAAGAAATGATGTGGGTGGCAGAAGCGTAATATTCCACTCTGATAAGCGTAACAACCAGATACAGATTGAATTTGTTTCATATGTGTCTTAATTTGATCGGCCTCGAGCTCCGTCCTTTGGCCACGCGGCACTGCGCGTCGGCGCTCCGTAACCATGGCAACTTGGCCCGTCTCGCTCCCCGGAAAGCGTTTATTTTGGCCCTCGCAGGAGTGGAGCGCCATGACTTATGAGAAATTGTTTTCCAAATTGTCTTGCCTCTTCAATTTTCGAGCCATAAATTCAAAAGCGTACGGCGGATTCTCCATGGCAATGAGAGAGAAGTCCTCGGCATTCAGAGGAACTGGGGTTGTGATTTACTGCGTCGCGTAACGCGCACACACACTCGCTGTGATTGGTTAAATGAAAGGGAAGTGTGGAATCGTAGTTAATCGAAGAGTAATAGTGCCTTTGATCTAAAAGCGTACATCAATATTTCTCATTGAGGCCAAACGGCCACTCCAGTGTCTATTAGCTTTAATGCTTTCTGCTCGGAGAGGATTCTCTTAATGTTCCAGAAAAAATCATTGCTGGAAAATGAAAGTGAACCCATTTGACATCATCTTGAACATGTTGCAAAACGGAATGGCAAATATATGTTATTTTTATACGCGAACTAAAGAGAAGAAATATTTGCTTATACTTGCAAACAAGCAGAGAGTCTCATCGGCATCTCTGTGAAGACAGAGAGGAACGTGCACGAGCACCAATGCTTCTGAAATAAGCGGATGGGGTTTAAATTCCGTCCATTATAGGACCAGCAAACTTGTTGAATACCTTGAACAGGCCGTGAGCGCTGTTTCTCTGGCCGACCCAGAACGAGGCGTCTTCGGGTATTTTCATGAGAGGAATCGGCACGACTCGCTCGTAGATTCTGTAGAGAAAAGCCATATGCACATATAAACCATTTTGTTGTTCAATTTCCAGAAAAACAACGGTAACTGGGATTAAACGTGACTCACGACATCAGTAAAGCGCACTACAAAGTGATGTACCTGTTGCAGTCTACGTAGAGCACAACATGTGACGCGCTGATGGTCACAGAGACTTTGTGCCATTGGTTGTCTGCAAGCACGTAGGGCAGAATCTCAGTGTGTATCTGTTGACCTTTAACCTGGAAATGAAGACGTACCTCGCTCTTTTGACCGCTGCTCTCTAACTCTAATAACCTGGAGAGAGACACACACAAAGAGAGAGAGAGGGATGAAGAGAACAAAAAGACTGGAGCCACATCCAGAGACCAAAATACAGATCCAGCAATTTGTCAAACAAAACAAAAAAGTATCAGAACGCCTTGGCAACTGCATAGCAACACCTTGGCAACCACCCACATCACTTTAGCACTGTGGTGATGAATTTTGCATGAGTGTCAGTCACATTTCTATGAGTCTCTTTATAATTTCTTCTTGGTAAGCATGACAGCGCTGGCAGAGGTCACAGCTGGATGTCTTACAGAAGAACAGCCCATTAGAAGAAGAGCGGAGCTGCAAAATTCTGCAGCATTCGCAAATAAAGCATGTAGAATTCCCACCCCGAGGCAGAGCAGCGGGAGAGACCCACACTCGTCTCCGACCACCTGAAATTCCTCCATCTACCTTTCAAAACACCCTCCATAACAATATCCCCAGAGATTTCCATCACGGCACACAAACACACACGTCGCAGTCCATCTGAGACGTCTAATGATCTTCAAATAAAAGATGATAAAATGAAAAGTGATTGAACGTCCCGTCACCCACACATCGATTAAGACTTCAAGATCTTTACTTGTTTGTATTTTCCTCTCAAGAAAGGCCTGAGAAACAACACACGACAAAGACAACAAACATACGATAATGGCCAAAGCATGATGAATAAGAAGAATAAACACAACAAACACCAAACTACAGTATGCACGGAGAACAATAAAGACTAAAGCTAATGAAAATGTATTTATAATAACTAAAAAACTATAAAAACATCTCAAATAATTCTCTTATAAGTAATACTGATCTAATATGACACAAATTATAATCACAATTCTTTTGGCCAATATTGAGATCACAATTATTTAACATGACTATTCATTCCCTTTGGAAACAACTATAAATAAAAGTAGATAAATAAATAAAGCCTTGAAGTCTTTCAAACTGTGGATTCAACTAAAAAGGCACAAGTGTATACAGTGAAAATACATGCATTCGTGAATTTATAACACAAGAAGGAATGAAACAATCCTTGCGAAACAGAATATGGTAAAGTGTTTTGTTTTCGTTACTGTCGGAAGCCAAAATTGATGAATTGCACCGTCCTAACTTCTACCATATAAGCAATTTCATCTTGAAGCGCCTGCGCCACTTTCACATTAAACACATTTTATGTACATGAACGATTAAAAGCACAGAAGAAACTGCATGCTTCCAATTTAACGATATGAAAAAAACACAATTACTTTCAAAGCTACGTTTCATATTATATGATTTACTTGCCTGCCAAGAATAACTTTTTTCTTAGCTTTTCTCAATCTCAACAAATATTAAAAAATAAACAATTTGAAATGATTCTGTAACATCAGCAGATGTCTAAATTATTGAGTCCCCTGACAGCTGTAACAAAGTGAATAGTGAATGAAAAGTATTTCTGGCTTTGTTAAAACATACAGTTTACTTTACTGTTTACTATGGTAAATCGTGGTACACAGTAGCATATACACCGCAGTTTATAAATACACAATTATTGAAAAAACGGAATATTGTGGTATATATTAACAATATGCTGTAACTACTAGAATGTGCTACAATGTACAATCGAGTAAATACTAAAACTTCAATCGTTGAATTAAATGAATGAATTAAAACTCAATTCTAAACACACACCTCAAGCTAAACCATCATTTATTGTGTGGTCTAGCGCCAGATAAAGACGAGTTAAAAGCACCTTGGCACTGCAATTCCTGCGCTCTGCCTGTTAGTTACACTCAAAGGAGAAACATTAATGGGTCAAAGCTGCCAGCAAACTCATCAGCCGTTGCAGCAATTTTTATTTCCTCCATTCTCACAAAAATCCCTCACACTCCAGCGCATTATTCAGCAGAAGCCAATTACAGATACGCAGGTTTTGATTTATCTACAAACACGGACGTAATGAGTTCTCTTCCCATCGCCGTGCACTTCTAGCGTGGCTGCAGAGAAAGAGAATATCAATAGCAGCCGTGTCGACCCGTGTCAAACCCACCTGCTTTATCGACCCGCCGTACAATGCAATTAACATCTTTGGCGAAGTCGCTATTATGCGTCGAGTTCATAAACGCAGTTCAGCGAGCACAATTGCAGCGAGGACGCCGCAGTCGCGCTGTTGTCTTCGCATTGTTATAACACACACTGTTTCTTTTGAAAAGGAAAGGAGTGTAAGGACCTTTATCTACAAAGTACTCCTGATGCACAGACCCTGAAACCTCCTCCTCTTTTTGACTCTAAAAGGCATCTCGCTTGGAAATTTAGTGCAGTTAAAGCGGAGCTTCGGTGGAGAATCGGCCTGAATTCAGATCAGCTATGAGCTGAAACGGATGCAGAAAAATCCCAAAGATCCTAGACTTTGAGACCAAGGTAAGTTTAGTTTGCTAAAATGAAAACGTTCATTGAAATCGAATCAAATATTGACCTAAACGTTTTTGGAAAAACTCCAGGAAAAATGTCAATTTTGCCTCAAAAATAAACTGAAGTAAGTTTAAAGCAGTAAAATTGTAGCAATAAACAAAAACTAAAATAAAGCTAAAGTAAAAAGGAAGTAAGGAATAATCCACAGCTAGCCGTGTGTTAAAGGGCGACAAGGTGGAGGTGGCCTCCGCAAAGTGCATTAAAATCTTTTAACGCCCGGCTAGCTGTGGATTATTGTGCTTATACCGCAGTTATTTGTCAAGTTTAAGCTGTTTTTGATGTTTACAGTGTCATTTTAGATCAAACAGGTGAAAATAACGGTTATTTTATCAGTTCATTTTGAGTGTTATCAAACCGACTAGACCTACCCGTGAGTTAAAGGGTTTTAATGCACACCCTCCAGCCAATCAGAATCCAGTATTCAATCAGACCATTATATAGCAACATTAAAAATAAATCAATAAATTATAAAATGATAAAATCATATACCAAAATTGCTAATACTTTAACTAAAATGAACACAAAAACTAAAAGTTTTGAAATAAAAGCTAATCTTCAATTATATGAAGCTAAAATCATAACTATAATAATAACTCTGTTAGAAACCAACGGCAAAATACGGTTTCATCACAAAAACAATTAT
>NC_136788.1:16824645-16867145 GCF_947034865.1 Barbatula barbatula | reverse complement strand
ATTTGACTTTTTGAATTTGTTTTTTACAAAAAAAAATCCCGTGCTACTTAAGACTGAAATGTTTTGTGACTGAAATATCCCGTTTGCGTGCTCATCGTAATATTGACCTGCGAAAAACAATATATGCTCCGCATAGTTCTTTAAAAAACAACAAAATAAGTAAAACGCTTCAGGAGCATCCTGAGAAACCTGAAAAGCAATTCTCTCAGGGTCCTGCATTGGAATCAGCGCTCCGGTCTTAATCTTATCCGCAGGACAGATTCAGTGCTTTAGAACAAAGAAGCGGGCTCGGATGCACCAGAACGGATGTTGGTTTTACCCGCGGGGAAACAGACTCTAAATTTCCACATCCCTCTGTATTTTAATACCGCTGGTTTTCTCCAGCAAAACACATACCTGGCTGAGAGCCATAAACATAAAATGATCTGAAGCTCCTAAAAGTAGATGAAAGAATCCAGTTGGAGCAAATTCTCAGATATTTCTGGACCGCTTCTGGCCATGCAAACTCTGCTTCACACGGCGCTGCATTCGGAGATGTGTCGGGACGCAATTCATAATGCAATATAAGCATGAGTTGCATACATGCTTCAGGCATCCGCATGCGGTTGTTCATGTTAAGGTCTTAAAGTCCATATAGGAAAGAACATCTCGATTATTTCTCCTAGACATCAATGAGATTCAATGGAGAGCAAATGGAAAGCTTGAGTCTCATCTGCGTCTGAGATTTATTTCTTGAGGAAAAAGTGTCATAAATCATTAGAGTTTCAGACGTCAACAATGTCTCAAACTGAGCTCAGATTTGTCAAGTCACAGATCAAAAGTCAATATTAGTGAAGATCTCTAAACATTCTGTGCTTTCGAGTTTAGAAAAGCTTAAATGTAAAACAGGAGCTGACCGAAAAAATCTCCTCTGTAATACTGTCATGCATTAATAATAAAAGCAGAATATCTTTCCGGAAGCTCTGACAGCGGATGACAGCGCTGTCACACACGCCGAGGAGTTTCTCCTCTAGAAGAAAATCCAGTGGATGGTCAAGGGCACCTTCAGTTCCGCTGGGACGCTCCGTGACCCCCGTCTGCGTTTCAGACCGGTCTCGCTGACAGCTGGGTGGCTTGGAGACTTTAAAAAGAGAGCGGCCACGACTCACGTCCCCTGAGCTCATACGGGTCGAAGAACTACAGTTAAAAGACAACCGATGAATATTTTACGACTACATAAACACATCAAATCACCAACGTGATCGAAGGCGAAGAAATGGAGACTTGAAGAATGTTCTCAGATTCGTTTCCAGAGAAAAAGACCAAACCAGGAGTTTCTCATCAACACTGTGTTCAAATTTGCAAAAGATACCAAACAGAAGAATATGAACCCAAACATTTCTTTTGAATGATCTTTCGACACCGATCGAAGAAACACTACCAACTAAACTTTATCCTTTAAAGTGCTTTTCATAATCTTGTGTTGTAGTTAAATTGTAAACATGAAATAAAAATAACAATCAATGCAGTTTACAATGGAGAGCAAATGAAAAGCTCCAGATACACAAATCCAAAGAGAATCATATACGACACGATCAATTCCAGCTGGATAAAATCAAGCCCAACGTTTTTCTTCCACGCCCATATAACTTCTCTATCAAATCTCCTGAGCTGTGACAAAAAGCAACTTCTGCCCAATGAAACATTCATCTCAGCGTGTTTAAAATTCACCAACATAAAATCGTTGCGAGGCCCATCATCTCTAAACACACAAACATCCGTTCTCTGGTGTAAATCTCAGACTCGCTGCACCTGAATGCCCTGCTGTCCCAATTAGAGGAGGACGCTACAGCCCGCGGCTCTCAGATTTTACCCCGCTGCTCTTGATGGCCTACCCAGTGTCACTTAGAGCGTTTCTCACCGGCTCTCCGACAAGATATACACCCGGTAATGTCTGTAATGATGCCACTATGAACACGCTGTGAGTTTACTGTGTAGGTGTGCGGACAAACATCCCAGATGATTTTCAGCAAAAATAAAGGTCTGAAGGGAATATTTATGCATGTTAAAAAAGGCAGAGAGACAAAGAATGTCTTCAGAGACGGAGAGATAAAACAAGTGAATTGATTAAATCACATTATCTGTCTTCCATTCTCATCTGGCTGATGGCAAAGCGTCTGATCTCAGATCTAATGAGCTCAGGTGAGCCGAGACACATCCAAGACTTCATCAGAAAACACAACAACGTTCTAAAATCAAGAAATGCTTTGTAAAAGAATCACGACTGTACTATTTAGGTGCGTGCTGTTAGCGGTACACAAGTTCACATTTCACTTTTAACAACGTTAATGTAAAACAGCACCTTTTTGTTGTTAACAAAGAAAAGATTTCTATTTTTTGTTACAGTTGTTCGATTATTAATCACGATTAATCGCATGACATAATATACTGTGTGTCTATGTACTGTGCATATTTGTTTTGGGTTTTTTTTAAATTTGGAAATATTTATTTATCCAAATATTTATATATATATAATTTATATATGACGAGTTTGGTTCCAAATTGAGATAACTGTTTTTATAATGCTTTCATGTTTTTATTGTTTTTTTATTGTGTTAGATAGCTGTATTTTTTGTTATTATGGCTTAAATCAAAACAAACCAACTGCAGTTTGAAATTAATTGGAATTTACACTAAAGTTAAAAAAAACTGAGTTATCAAATTTTGGAACCAAACTCTTCATATTAACATATATGTTACTTTTTATATAAACATTTATTAATTTTTATATTTTTCTTGATTGTATACATGTAATGTACAAAACTTGTATTCTGTATGCGATTAATCGCGATTAATCGTTGAACAGCCGTAAAACCAACTAAAGCGCTGTATTATGTATTACAGGGCAGTAGTTGGCGATGTGTTTTTTAAATAAAAATACAGTGTAGACTTCCGACACGACTTCTGCAAAACAGGTTCGGGAAAGAAGTGTAAACTCTTATTGCGTAACTCACGGATTGCACCATGCACATGAGTTGATCGATACACAACCGCAGTCACTGTGTTTGTTCCAGTTGTTTTCCTCATCGGAACAACTGCACAGTCAAAGCGCTCTCACAAACCAAACTCTGAATTGCTAAACTCACATTGTTGCGACCTGTTGCCTCATAACATGCTTCTTAAATAGGCCGTTATTTGTCAACACCAAAATTCGTTGCAGATAAAAGCACCCAGTGCTCTGTGAGTCAGAGGACTAATCTGATTATGTGTCCTATTATTCTTCAGCGTCTGTTTCCATGAAGAACCTTTTGTTTCCAAAGAGGCTCTCAATAGTCAGAGGCCCCATGAGGGTCCATTCAGCGCAGAGGAGTCGCAAACAAACACACTTCTGCAGCTGTTGCGTTTAGAGACGTTGGTGGATATTTTGACATAGAAAACGTACTCAGCAAGCACATGCTTCAGCGTTTGAACAGTCTACAACCCTTCCAATGCATTTGGATGCAATGCAACTACAATACCAGACTGTAAAATCAGGTAGAAACAGTATTACTGTAAGGAGTTCAGATCTCAGAGGGCGCCTGCGGCCATCGCTGAAAAACCTCACACAGTCAATACTAAAATCAATATTGTGACCACAATAACCAGCATTCTGTCACACTTCGATTGTGATTGACAGCCCAGCATACGGCACAGAGAAGTTGAGTTGTTGTTTTTTACCTTGGAAAAGGAAAGCTCTCGTGTCATCGTGAAAGCCCTTCACCTGCGTTACTCCTGCAAACCCATCTGCTGGGCTGAACTCCTGGAACACGCCGATCCGAACCGCTGGATCCACTCCATACGCAGCAACTTTAACACAATCACGATATAAAATCATTACAACAGAAAACATGTCTGCACAGGTGAGATCTTCAACTTTCCTACATAATGTGCTGATGTATGTCCATGACCTTGATGTGTTAAATAGTTTATCATAAAGGTTGCACTAATACAAGTAGACTAGAAGGATGTATTTTAATAACTCTCTCACTGTTCGAGTTTAAATCATTTCCAGGGTCCCCATGAAAACCTCGTTGGCTTTATTTAACATGTAAATGTGATTAATTGTAATATATATAACAAGAGCAATGGATGACGTCAACAAAATATTTACACATCAAATGCAAACATATCCCTCGCGTGAAAGAAACATGCAACACTCCATAGCGCATCTTCTGTACTGTCAGTGAACGCGCATCGATATAACAGTGATCACATACGCGCAGCTTCAGGGCTCTACAGAAAACAATTAAACACACATCTCTATTAATAATCTAGATACAGAAAAACTGATCAGCCTACCTGATGCCACGCAAAACAACGCGAGAAACAACTGCAATAATCCCATGGTGATGAATACAATTAGTCCATGTTGTAACAGTCCCAGAGAAGGCGCACAGAAACAGTCACATGTAAACGGGGCTGTTCTTCATTTAAACATTCCCAAAGGATGAGAACACGAGAGCAGCATCATTGGATTCTGTGAACGCAAGAGAATAATCCGTAGAAAGATACGGCACAGGTGGTTAGTGCGCACCGCCGCGCATCGACTGCAGATCCGATCCACCAGCCAGCTTCTGCTCAGCGCAAGAAAACCAGCTTCCCTTTGACTTACAAACACACAAAGAGAGAGCGAGAAAAGGAGAGAGAGAGAGAGAGAGAGGGTGGAGAGATGGAGCGCGTAATCCCCCTGGTGGCGTTGCCATACATCCGACGCGGTACGCGACTTTGGACGCGACGCGAGATGAGAGAGGATGAGACGCGTCAGGATGACATCGAGATTCTGTTCGCTGTGCGTAAAAGAAAACATCATCTCTGAAAAAGTATACTTTACATGATTTTATATTTGTACAATGATTAATATATTAATGAACAATGGTTAACATCTTAGTTAGATTTAAATGGTGTTATTTTTATACATTTGAATGTTTTCGAGCTGTCAAAATGTTTTTCACCACAGAGTGACAATGATGGCAAAGGTGCTTAACTTCAAACCTATGGCTTTAGGTTTCATCTCATAAAGGAATGGCCTAGAAATGTCACTATATCACAAAACCTATTTAACTGCTTATTTATCATTTATCTTTTTGCTCTCTACATGCAGAGAATGGATGTTTTCAACGCTGGCATTCTCTTCCTGGCCTGAATATAACGCAGAACAGAGATTCAGTTATTATAACAAAGGCATGTCCCAGATTTGTTTTAACCGGTGGTTTGAGGCATTCATTGCATTGGTTTAGTGCTGTGAGCTGGTGTGCAGCGGTCCGGCTCGGTCGAAACGTTCTGGAGACTGTGAATTGATTTTTCTCTCGAGTGCTCAATTCTCAATTGAACGGGGCAGAGACACTTCAGCCATTGAAATCAGTGCTGGTCTCAAACCTGAATCTTCACCTCCCTTCACTACGACAGACCGTTACACTGCCGATGACCGTTTTGTGTGCAAACATTTATACAACAGAAATACAACATAATCAAGTCACAATCTCTAAAAAAAGTATAAGATGCTCTCTTACATTTAATAAAAAGAAAACCCTCTCCAAGTGCTCTACTAAACCCACACAGTTAATCAGATGTTATTTGGCTGTTAACAGAAGAGCTTTACTCAGCCCCGGTGGCCGGTTCGATGCTGCTGAATGACCGGTTAGCCTTATCTATGACCCAGCCGCCGTTACAGAGTCTGTGAAACATCTCACGTTGCCAAATAATCCCACCAGATCCCTTAATAACTGAAGGAAGACTCAAAGACAACCAAACAGGGCTTCAATAAAAACTGTCAGCGGAGATCCGGGCCGGGTCTGATCTCCATACCGAATCTAATGCCCACATGTAATATATCAGAGAAGTGAGAATGTAATATCACCTCGGATGTGAGACAGCTGGTGGGTTGGAGATGTGCAGACAGAATAATTTATAATATCTTTGGTCCAACCGAATGCAATTGTCTGGAGAGAAAACATTTCGATTGACGGCAATTCAAAGGTTATCGCACATGAGTGTCTGCGGTTGTGTATTTTATTATACTTGGGGATCAAATCTCTACGCAATGATAATAAAAACACGTCCAGTTATTGTCCCCGTGAGAAAAATAGCCTACATGTCTTATTTCTCACGTGCAATGCCAAATGGAAACGTTAAGAATAAAGCAACTTATCAGTTTGACTTATGATAGGTTTAATTTAAGAACAAGAGAGGTCAGAGGTCATTCAGTGTCACCGCCTATAAAACATCACGTGTGTGTATGTGTGATGTTGTGGCTGATGGGAAATTTTCACAAAGAAACGTTTCTGAACACGGTGCCAGGAAAATAAATTCGTTCCAACACAATCTAGGCCTGGAACGAATCCTCTTACAGACAGCAGCGGCCACCAGAGACCCTATAAAAATAAAGAAAGACATCAGAGAGGAGAATGCCGTAAACACGTCCCAGTTTTTCCTTTTCCCATTTGTGCCATTAAAAACAACACCAAAATAACAAATGTTTCTTATAAACTGCAATAGCCTGCCGTTCAGCAATAAATAAAGGGTCACTCGCGGCAGCCCCTGCGTTTGATCTCGCCTCACCTGAGAAGAGGGACTGATGGACTGATTCTGGCTTCGTACACATTCAGACCTGCACTGGGGGTTCATCCTGCGTTACAGACCGAAAACTGGAGAACCGGATTTTATCCGTTGTAAAACCTTACAAAGTCGTTTCCAGAACTGTAGTTTGTGTCAACAGCATTGTAATCATAATACAACCATACGGGACCCTGTCAGGATATCTTTGTCATTCTGTAATGATGACAATGTAACGCACATTTGTTAATGGCAGGCATATTATTATTGTACAACACTGACCTCTGGTGGAATAAAACTGGAATTTGATATTATTTTAATATTGAATCAGTAATATTTTAAGAACATAAACAGACATGAAAAAGTCAGACAGAAAAGGTGACGGTATCTTATTAGTAAATGTAAAAAACTTAAAAATAAACCACGTGATCTGATCATATGAGATGACCGACTGTAAAGGTTGAGGATCATGAATACATTTCATTTCTTTAACTAATCGATGTAATTTAAGCGATTGTAGTAAACGATACACTCAAAATATAAAGCAGTACTTTTGATAATGAACCATGATGCACTAATACACTTCAATATGGTACACTTGAGTGTAATGCAACATACGGACACTGAGCGCCATCTTCTGCCCAGATTCCTTCGGCGAAGTGCATCATGGGATTGAACGAGTACGATGGTGTTGGCCACGACTTTAGTATTTTTTTAGTAGTTTATTCAAATATTACACTATATAAATGTGTGTCGTTATATTTTACACCGCTGATAGCGCTTTACTAACATCGCTTCATTACACAACGCAGGTGCGTCACAGCCGTCAAGGGAGAAACGCGGGAACGTAAACGACGTCTGACTAGAAACCTGTTGACCAACGTTTGGTTGTTGACTCAAAAGTCTTTTCTTATAAAAAAGGTAAAAGAAGTCTCTTTCAGAATAATACATAAAATCTTGCTAAGTTCAAGAAGGACATTGACACTAGCTGCTCTTTTTGCTCTCTTGGAAACAATGACCCTCATTTTTTGATTATGTGAAAATAATATGGATTGTGTCATTGTAAGATATTCTATTATTTTGAATTACATTATGAAATTGTCATCTTTGGTTATTTAAAGTTCGAATGAAGCTTATTTAATCAATTTGTTTTTGTTTTTTATATTCATAAGTTTTCTGGCAATAAGCCTTTGTTCTCGGTATTTTGAATCCGATTCGTTGCCATTACCCTCCAACTTCAAATTGGCGTCCTCTGGCCACGCCCCTAAGGCGGAGTTTACGCATGTTCGTAGTGCGGTATGGTGAATGAATCACTTTTTAAATTAATTTGAATCTAGAAGAGCTATCGTATTGTCAACGGTCTAGACAATAGAAATGAAAATATATACATTAATACTACTAACATAACAAAATCAACCGATAGAAATCAAGATTACCAGATAAAGATGTAAAAATTAGGGATGGGGGAATTAACGCGTTAATCTTTGCGATTAATTTTAGATGTTTAACGCGTTAAAAAAAAATAACGCAATTGACGCAGCACTTTTTTTTTTTTTTTTTTTTGCCTCGATCGTTTCCATGACTTATTGCTTATTGTGAATGTGAACAAATGTAAACCGACTGGTCTGTCTCAGTTGCTGGCTTAATGTAAAAGAGTAGGCAAAATCTTTGGGTGAAAAAAAATAAACATTCTCCTTTTGTTATTCATATTGCAAAGACTTATGTTCCTTTTTGAAATTCAACTGGCACTTAAACATTTTTTTTTTAAATATATTGTTGGTGCATAAAGAAATTATTTCTTTTGGCCAATTGGCTTAAGTTCTAAACTGATCTAGACTTTTTGATGACCTTGATGGTTTTAATATTCAACTTTCACTTTGTTTATAATGTTGCTGCACACATTTTATTTGATGGGAACAGCTACTCTGTGGTTCTGTGGAGAGTCTGTTTACAGTTCAAATGTCATTAACATGTTATGTCATTAAAAACTTTGTGTTGTTTAATTTAATTAGGTGATTCTACATTTAAATATTGATGATAACAAGCTTGGGGGAAAACACAATTAATTGCAATTAATTACAGAAAATGTGCAATTAATTAGTTAATTTTTTTTAATCGATTCCCAGCCCTAGTAAAAATCGTTCATGGAGATCACGATAAGAGTCCAACGGTCGTCGACTTTTGCACATTTGATGTGAGACACCCCGCTCTAATTCTGACCAAGTGAATTAATTAAAGCAACAAATATATGATATATGAGATGAGATGAGATATGATATGATAGTTTTATGCAGTGACTGGGCTTAATAGTTCTGCTTTGAATTTTACATCATAAGTATGTGGCTCCGGTGAAGTCTGTGCGCGATGTTAAGTATCATTACGGTAATGTCTTTGCCGCTGTAATTACGGTAATGCCCGAACAAGCAGAAGAACTGCGCTTTGATCATTAAAGTTGCCCAGAACGTTTTCTGGTAATAGCCTAACAAATGCCTTCAGATCATAACTGATTATGAATAGCTAAATATCGTGAAATTATGTTTTTCAATTGTAATTGTGTAATGGTTTGCCGATCCTCTCTAAACGCAGACTACGCAGGTTGCGTAGGGCCTCTGCACCACTAGGGGGCCCCTTGAGGACCGAATAAAAAACGCTTTTTTATAACTTGCGGATTCAACTTTACAGGAATCATTTGGAAAGGTAATTTGTAATTGAATTACTTTGACATACTTGGTCTCGGACATCGTTGTAGTGTGCGGTAGGTGATGACATGCGCGTGATGTCATGATGCATGTTTACGACTGTATTTTGGTTGCCCATGACAATATGTTATTTTTGTGTCATCACATATAGAGAATTATTGATGTTATACTTGTGTAAACTATATTTATCATGTTTTATTTTTGTTAATCACTCATTTGGTTAGTTACATTTTTTATGTTATTTGGCACTGAACCTTAAAATTAGTTAACTTCCTTCAATTGCTTAATTTTTTACCAAATTCAGTCTTTTAAATGTTTCTTTTTGCGAGTATCATCTCATATTTTTGTTCTAGAATTTGTCTTCTTTAATAAACAGCACGAACAAACATATTTTTTCTGAAAATCGCATACAACTGATATCAATCTTTTAAAAATATCAGAGATTCATATTTCAGCCTCAAAAATAAGATGCATTTTATTGATATTATTGGTCGCAGCACATGATAAGTGGGCATTATCATCATTGACCCTTCTAAAAGGTTATTTCCAAAATGCCGTAAATAAATATAAATAAACAATTCGTTCAAGAGACTTCCAATTGCGTTACCTTGTCAATTTGTTTTACTGTAAAAATATTTCCACAATATACAAGTCACTTAAGGACTTTTACATTTAATTTTTACAAAGGATCTCTCAGACTGTTTGGCCTGTATGTGAAATCATAATAAATGTGGCACTTTCAACAGATCCATAAAAAAAGCATCTTTTCTATAATAAGCGGTGAAAGCGAACGGTCAGTTCTACACACAATAATACATGTATTATTATTATTATTTTACACACCGTTCCAACGACCCCCATCAGCACCCAAAAACAATCCCCCACCAAGAAGGACAAACAGTGTCCAGCTTGACATTTTTTTGTGATTTATATAAAGAGTCTGTTCAGTTGCATCTGATGTCTCTCTGCTGTAGCTATGGACAGGTACACATGTGATCCCGCAGATGTCAGGTGTGTGTGTGTTTCCTCTGTTGGGTTGTGTGTTGTTGCGTGTCCGCCGGTTGTGATTTGCTCCACACCATCAGTTGACCTGTTGGCTCTTTTTCTCTAGAGTTTCTCCACTTCATCCTGCGGTTCTGGAACCAGATCTTCACCTGTGAAGCGAACGACCCGTGTTCATCAGACCAGTGTGCATGATGTCGTACAAATGGCTTTCTCAACAACAGTCTGTTTTTCTTACCTGTGTCTCTTTCAGACAGAGGTCTGTGGCCAGTCGGTTGCGGTCTGTCTTGCTGATGTATTTCTGTCTACGGAACGTTTTCTCCAGTTCTCGTCTTTGTTCTTCGGAGAACACGGCTCTGCGTAGAATTCCCGTCCTAGGTCTGGAGCTCAACGCTGGGCTCCACAACGCACCGCCGACTCCTTCTGCAGAAAAAGATGAAAAATCTCTTGAGATGCGTATGTGAAGTAAACGCACTCGACACAAGGGACATCTTTCAGATTAACGACGTCAACTTTATAAGCTGCAACCTTATATAGTTACTTCACCCAAAAATAAAACTTCATTCTCACATCTTCCATTCAATGAAGATTTCTCAATATATCTTCTTTTGTGTCTTATACACATATACAGTCACATGAGGGTAAACAAATGATAAAAAAGGAAAATCCTAGAAATTCTGTCACAATTAATAAAGTCACGACCCAAATGACAGGAAACATTTTAGAGGGTGATCAGTTTTGTTTATAAGAGCATCTTATCTTATATTTGATGACATGGAACGTACTTAAAATGTTATAAAAACGTTACTTAAAAATTTTTTGTGAAGCTTTTTAAACCTTCAGAAATAATGTTTTCACAGCTTTAAAAACAAATTTGAGGGACGAACAGAATCATTCATGTGAACACTATAAAGCGATTTGAGCTTTCTCTTCAGATATCTGTTTATATTTCATCCTTCTTCCTGATACTGCGAACGTATAAAATCAAGCATTACAAACTTTTCTCTCGACCTCATTCAGCGTTGCCTTTTTAATCTGTTCGACAAATCGGCAAACGGGCCACCTTCAGCGGCGTGAGTAAGACGGTTAGTCACGGTCTCTGGTCACCATTCAGTCTAAATAGTTTCCACTTAAACGCCCTATTAAGGGTCAAATCGACCTCAACCCCACCCACACACCCTCCAACCCGCGACAAATGATCCATGTGACATTCAGCCACATTATTCCCTCTTCTCAGCATATCTGATTATGTCCCTTCAAAAGGCTCTTTCTCTTAACAGGCAGATGAGCTGAAAAAAAGTCTATAAAAGTCATTTCCATTGAGGGCGTCATGTCTACGGGCTCTTGAGAGGGGCAGAATGGATGGAGAGAGGGAGAGGGGGGCTTTTAGCGCCCGGCTTTTCATTAGGGAGAACAAAAGACCCGGAGAGGAGATTCCGCCCTCCGCTGTGCAGGAATGCGGGTGTATTGTGTTTGCGACAGGCCGCCTCGCAGATCCCAGACCGGCCCGCCGGCTCAGTGCTGTGTTCAAACGGGACTTTGGCTGATCCTGGATCGCCGTGGGTGCTTGGTTTTGGCGTGGGGTCGCATGTGTGCGGTCGTGCCACAAAAGACGATTGGTCACGGGCAGGAAAGTCCGGGCGTGCGTGAAGGCCGCTGTGGGAAAGTGTCAGCGCTAAACAGTTTACGGTGAGTTTCGTTACACCCGACAGTTTGTACACCCGAATCTGACAGATGTGAATTAACCAAATATAGAAACCACAGAAGACGATTAAACGGGACACGTACGCCCGAAAAAATGCTCCGGGGCGAAGATTGAATAAACTATTGAAACGGTGCTTTTCTTGTTTAGCTGGGGTGTCCTGGGTGTTTGATAGGGCGTTGCTACACAGTTGCTAGGGTGTTGTGGATGTTTCTTAACGCATTCATATGCAGTTGATCTGTGCCGTGTGTTTTGTGGTTGCTGGGTGACTGTGTTGCAGAAATGTGTTAGTCAAATGCCACTGAGGAATTAAGAAAAAATGAGTTTTAAATCGGAAAGGTTCAAAACAAACATGCAGCTTTGGATCTGATGGAAGCAAATGTGTGTGTGTTAATGAATACCAGTGAGATTATGGGCGTTAAACACAAAATAAGCAGTTTGTAGACATTTGCGTTTTCTGATCTTACCGGTGAATATCACGGGTGCAGATCCGCTGTAGCAGGACACAGGAACGCCCGTCATAACTATAGAGACAGATAATTATAAACTGTAAATTGAACTTGCGTTATTTGAATATACTTCTATTCTAAAGTTTAAATTCACTCATTTTATTATGAAGACATGCTTAAGTATGCATTGCAGTATTTGAAACTTGTTCTGTACAAAATATATCAAATGTGTTTCACAGATCAACTTATTTACAAAAGTATCTGGGAGTTTTGCTTTACTGAATACTTCCCAGAACTCACCATTTTAACTCCATACGTTTACTCCATAATTCTCATCCATTCATTAAGGGTTTTTTGTATTTAATGTAAGCATTTCGTCATCCGTGAAATTTGAAGCATCATTTGATCATTTATTATTATTTTAAGTTGTAATGTCCAGTATATAAAAACTATTAATATCAGATGGTAAAATAATTTAACATTGTATACACACCATGTCACAGAATGACCTTATTCATATCTCTTGATATTTACATGATTTCCAAAAGTATTTCAAAGATTATATTGGCATTACAGCACCATAATAATCAGACCTGTGTCTTCTTGCATATCAATTTCTTAGTTGGCTTATTTGTGGCATCAGTGTTTCAACATGCAAACATTTGCTGAGCCCATTGAGAAATGTCAATAAAGATGAGAGGTTTTTTTTACAGTGTACTGTGATGCATATTGTCCAAAATCATGTACTATATGGTACTACCGTGGAACACAGCCAGCATAAAACCCGCTGTTACTGTGGATTCATTTAGCATTGTTTCTGTAAGATTAAAAAATCCAAAACAATTGCTCAACAAAAGATTTTCAATCTGAAAGTTACATTTTAATCGTAATAAATATTTTTTGTAATAAAATCTTTTTTTAATGTTTTTAATTAGATTTGTGAATGTGCATAAGTCAGATGTACCTCAATTTACAAAGGCTCTTTGTTTAATTTAAATCAAATTATTCTGATTATTTTATAGTATGAACTGATATATTTGAAGAATTATAGTTGCTGTTTTACATTAAGACCCAATGTTGCCTCACTGTTATACGTCAGATATTAACAGCGCAGTTTAGCAGCAGTCAGAGCCGTATGAGATATAAACATTATTAAACGCATTCTAAAATAAGAGTCTCTCTACAAATACATTATGACTCTTCTGAGTGTTGCAGGTGATCTTACCTGACTGCGGCTGAACAGTTTTCCCATCAGTGACCCGAGGACACGTGTGGTTCTCCAACGCTCCGTTCTGATGGACGCCCTTCCCCTTCAGTACCGAACCCAGAGGTCCGTAGAGCACAGCGGGCGAGCATCTCTTCCGATGGACACCTGACGCGACCCATCCAACAGGTGAAGAATTCCCCGGGCGCAGCAGGTTCTCAATCAAAAAGCACTTCCCAGAATTCCCAAACCCGGGATGCCTGGGAGGAAATTCTGCCATTTTCTTCGGACGCCTCGTTCGTTTTAAGAGATCATGCTGGAACATGCACTCTCCGGAAGACCTTCTCCAACTAGCGTGGGTGTATTTCAGTCAGATGAAGAGAGGAAAGTTCATTAAAAAACACAAAGAAAACAAAACCCTCTTTCCCCGAGCGCTGATGGGCGTCTCTGGCCGCGTTCCGATTGGTGGAGCCGTGGAGGTCTGATTGTGAAGGCTGATAAGAGCAAGCTCTTTCTGTCCGACAGAAGGTGGACCCGGTTCATTCATTACGTCAAAGTTCCCATTAAATGATAGACACTGGAGACAATAGACTCCCGGCCAAAGTTTAACTTGCACACCAAACAGAAGCGCGGGGCAGTAAATAGTAATATCTTCATTCAGTGCCATCTATTGAGGGGCCTTTGAGAGACCACTTATAAGAGTATCTGCCTCTCAGTCTATCAATGTGGACTATATTTCTTGGCTTTATTGTTGTGTGTCACAATGAGAATGGGTTTGTCAAAAAGTGCTTTTGTGCTATAATATAATATATAATGTCTATACAAATTCGAGTTCGTTCACTGTGAGAATGATACTAGTAACAAAACTAGTTTGAGTTTTATCACTAATTATTTAAATTGTAAAGTATTTGTACAACATGGTTGTTTTTTGCAGCCTTTAAATGACGTTAAAATGACATCATGATTTTATTCTATAGATTATATTTGACATCAGCATGTTTACTTGCAGATATATTTCAACGCATTAGTTCAACTTCTGTGAATGAATGAGATTTTTGAGCTTGATCTTCGACTGCAAACATGTCAGCGATTAGCTGAAAAGAGTTTCCCATCATGCTTGTCAAAAGCGACACTTTGTTTTGCGAGAATTAACAGAGAAGCAGGTCAGAGAGATGCTGTCGTGAGGTTATGACTCCTGTCAAACTCTTTAACATCAGCCGGACGAAAGGAAAGCACTCGAGTTTATAGATGTGTTATGTTTGGATAAGACCTGTTTGAGCTCATTTTGAGATCTTTTGACTTTTACTAGTGCGTTTTTGTGACATTGACATCTCTTCTACATATCGGAGATGCAGATGAGACCTAAAGCGACAGTTCACTGAAAAATGAAAATGTTGACATCATTCACCTCGCCTTTGGATATTTGGAATAACGTCTCTTCTCCCATTCACTGTCTTAGTAGGGTAATAAATACTATGGGAGTCAAAGCAGGATGAGATCTGTTTTCTTCCTTTGTGTTTTGGGTTAACCAAAACCGTTCCAATAGCCGGTCTCTTTAAGTCTCCTTGAAGTCCAGTAGAAAACATTGAGAGATTAAATGCAATTCTTATGGGATTTTACTCAAATGGACATGATGTCTGGCAGATGAGAGAAGTGTGCTCGGGCCAGGGTTGGTGGCAGTAAACAGGCATGTCCCAGCTCATGGGGGAACCGGGCTCAGTCTTTTGGGAGACAACATCACCTCATGCTGGGCATGCTAATCGCCGCAGACAGGCGCTTTCTTTGTCCTCCGACACAGAGCCAAAGGGCACATGTAATCAAATTTGCAGTTTTATAGCTCTCGCTGGTAGCAGGACGAGGGTCCGGCGATGAATATGTAATGTGCGTTAACTGTTGGCGTGTAGAAAGATTTTCTTCAGGGTTATAGATCATGAAATGAACTCGTGACCGGACGTGAGATTTAGATGATGAAATGAGTGTTTCTCTACACGATTAGCTGTGTGACAAACAGACCACACAAGTGTTTAGATGTTGGGTGTGTGGAAGAAAATCTGTTTTAAATCATTTTGCTTTGTGCCTGAAAACTGTGGTCATTTAAAGGCCAAAACTTTGTTTATATGCATGTCAACGTGCATTTTAACTACATTTAAGCTTTAAGTTTCGATCGAAAGATTTTTTAAATAATTTTTTTCTATTACATCTATTTTTTTAAACTATCGCCAACCAAAAAAATTATTTTAATGTATTTTAGTTTCTTTTTTGGGAGGTCACATTTACAAAATGTAATATGGTCTCTCAGAGACTTTATATTTAATAATTCTACACATTATTTTGTTTGTTTATTTATCAATTAGTCAGTTCTTTAAATCCTAATTTTCTCATTTGTTTTTTGCAAATCTTCGTTTTCTTATGTATTATTTTTTCTAAACTATATAATTGTATTTTGGTAGGAGTTCTGTACCACCATATTACACTGTGTATGGGCATGACAAATTAAACTTGAAAGTTAATAGTTTTATATTGAAACACATGAATACGTTAAAGTCTATGCGAGGCTTAATGTTAATTTATGAATTGATGTCTTTATTTTTGAAGATCTTATGAGCGCCTCCCCTAAAACTGGAACTTTATTTACTGCCGTAGTTGTTTTCCGATGCCTCTCTCAGACAGAGAGATTTAGTCCATTATGAGGTGGAGTCACTAAAACGCCAGTTCATGTGAACCCATTTGAAGCTTTTATTCCTTTTATAGGACGAGGGAAAAAATTAGAGCCCTCATTCAGAGTTTTTCCAGTTCTCTCGCTGCGAGACCAGCTGTGAAAGGTCTCTCTCCTCTTTTCTCTCCACGACCTCTTTAAAACAGCCGTTTCTCAATAGCTTCTCTTCTTGCGGCTCTCATGCGCTGAATGATGGGCCAGGCTCTGTGAATTACACGGCACAATGCAGGGAAACCCGGGGCAGGGCCCAATCTTTTCAGCTCCGCCGCCCCTCCTGACTGCATCTGTTTGCCAGAGAGACGCACTTAAATCTCTCTGACACATCACTAAAGACCTCAACTGCACTCGAGATACTTTAAACGCCATATACTGTAGTGTACTTTAGTATTTACCATAGTAAACTCTCATATTACCTGTAGTGAATTCTGCAATACTAAATTGCATCCTCTACTATACTTTTCATTGTATAGTATTCTCCAGGATTAACTGGTTAAGTGATAAACTGTTGTGAATACTGTAGTACATGTTAATATTTACTATGGTAAGGTTGAAAATGCTGTAGTATCTATAGGGATTTTACTATAGTAAATTGTGAAGTATACTTTAGCATTTTTGTAGAAGATAGTAATATTGGTCATTTAACTTTGTAATTAGATCCTAATGTATTAATTGACAACCGCACAAAAATCTGCTGTGCATGACTTTAAAAGGTACAACCACAAATATTCAGTTTAGAAACACATTTATTATTTACAGCACACAGACAATGAAAACAGACATATATACGCTTACATCTGAATATCTTTCTTTACAAATTACCTCTCGGATAGAAATATTAATCTTTACAATTATTTTACTCTCTATGTACAACATTTGGAGTGCATCTCAAGTCAGTGAGATCAAAGAGCCGTGTTTGTGAGAGCAGTTACACGCCCGCCAGACAGGGGGCAGTAGAGAGCTGCTCCATTCAGTTGTACCTGAAACAGTCTTCTGTTTAAAAGCCTCTCTGTTTGGACATCATTTCAGGTATGGTAAAGTCTCTCTTGTTTCAGCACTTGTGATGTTTCCATTTGCGTGTCGCGGCGGTGATGTGGAGGTCTTTTTTGAGCCACGGGAAGAGGTTGGACACCTCGATGGATCCGTTGGGCCTCATGGTTCCGGTGATGAGGTAGAGCTGAGCGCGTCCGGGCCGGACCAGCGTGTGAGCGCATCTGAGGTTGATGAGGAGCCAGCGCTGCAGGAGACTGGCGGTGTCGTAGGGGAGCAGAGGACCTCGCTGGATAAACTCCACGTGTCCCTCCACCATCAGCTCTGGGTCTGAGGAGGGCAGACGACGGCGGGAGATCTTGGCTTTCACAGCTGCAGGGAGAAGAAGGGGAGAAGGTGAGTTCGTGAAAATATATTAATTTAAAAAAATAAGGCTTTTTCATCGACTTTGTGGCTGTGAGACACACTTCGGCATCACTTCGAAGGACCCTTTTTAAAGAAAAGTCAAATTTAGATGTCTTTCCAGAAGTCAAATTAAGCAAAAATATAATAAAATGCACACACGCACGCACGCAAACATAAACTTATTTTTTTAATTTATCCAGTTACAGTGTTTTGCAAAAATATTTGATCTTTGTTATAACATTTTTGCGTACATTGGCCACTTCACGATAGCGATAGAAGAAACATTTTCGTCTGTATGGTTTCATAAATAACCTTTGAACAACGCAAACTAGTTTTACTTCCTTTTTATAACTTTTATTTTCAGGAGTAAACAAGAGCTTGAAAACCAGATGCGATGTTCTAAACAGATTCGTTCTTTACCAAAGTCATTGAGACACAGAGCGTCCATCACACTTTTCAGAGACGGCACTTCTTCCACGGGTGGACAGGTTTGGCAGGCGGGCTGAGGAAATTCTGTGGGTGCAAGAATATACATTCAGCTCAAAGTCACAAATGAAGTCATGAGATCCGTCTACACGTCAAACCAGAATGAAAATGATTGTTAAATTGACTACATTTCTATTGCTATTCGTGTTTTACAGTGAGTCTCACCTTTAGAGAAAGCGCTGATGTGTTTGGGTAAAGGAGTCAGACATGTGTCGTCCTGCTCTGGAAAGCGCTCACAGTTAAGAGCTTCAGGCCAAGCGTGTCCGTGACAGGCCAACACTGGTGCGCAGCTGTCCCGCACGGCCCGGCACACGCTACGACAGGGCTGAATAAACCTACAGAGACACAAGCACCGAGTTTAGAGGAGAAAACAAACAACCTGTGAGCTCAAGTGCGTCTCAAAACCTCTCTGAACATACCTGTCCAGACACACCGGAGCGATGAGAGAGCAAACGAAAGCCCTGGCCTGAGGATGGCAGCCGGTATGAAGCAGTGTTTTCCAGTCTTCAGATCGAGGAAGCGCTTCTTCAACGCTGCTGTGACCCAAGAGGTTAGGCAGTCTCATTTCAGAATACGGCACGTCCTGACAGACGCTCATCTGATGGGGAACCGGGACGCAGCGAGTGGTCTGGCCCAGGTCGAAGGCTCCGCTACGGGCCACGAGAGAGAAGACGATCAGGATGCTGAAAAGATCCATGATTCCCGAGAGAGAGGTCCGCCGAGTCCAGAGAGAGAGGGAATGATGAGGAGGTCTGATGTGTCTGGCTTTATATAGAGGCGGGCAGATGTTATCAACGGCACATCAGAGCCGCAGACAAGGTGACAAGCAGGAGATAATGGCCCCCAGACTTTGGGGGGGGGGCCGAGGGGGGGACATTAAATACACAATCAAACAAGTCAAGCATTACACGGCCCCATTGAGCTGACGCTTGTAATGAGTCACATGGGCTGAACCACCAGCTATACCATCATGAACTAAAGAAACATCACCGTATGCCAACACTTCAGATAAAAAATATGAATTTAATGTTGATCGGGGTGGAATTTGTAACACATTTAAATGTCATTTAGTGATGCAACGTGTGAATACATCCTCATCAAATAGGTGATTCTATGTGATCCGGTGGTTTCGGTGTAGAATTAATTGAAATTGAAAACAAATGTTGCTCGAAATCTGCAATCGTTTGCCCCAAAAAAATACATTCGTACACAATTTTGTGTTATTCACCAGTTACAAAACATCTTTCATTTAATTAGATTTCTGCATCATGTTTTATCATTTTTCATTGTTGTACAGAAGCAATAGCACAGAAAACAAATTGTATTTACTTTGTTAAGCATATCAGCAAACTGTTGTGTCAGGTATATCATATCGTACAGTGGTTGTATATGTTAAATACAACTTGGGTATTTAGTAAAAAAATATATTTTTAAAAACAAAATACATTGTATTGTAGAAAACACCTTTCATCAGACGTACAAAAGCGGTCTGTATGATTTTATCAGATTGTGTCAAAATGTATGTGAGATGTACATTAGCAAGAGAAACTGTAAAAACAATTGTCTTAGGGATTGTAATCAGAATATATTTTTAATAAACTAATAGCACACATTTCTCTTCTGTAAACAAGAACACAATGTGTGTTTATGATTGTAACAGTTTCTCTTTATTCATGAATAAACTATTATTAAAATACATTTTAACACTATGTTCTGTTGGCGGGTATAATCGTATTATAAAATCATCGATGAACATTGAAAATGATTTCATTGACCGGCTGACATCTGAAGAAGCTCATGACAGCGCTTCACATTCTATGTTGCTTCATAAACAGCTGCATACGTGTTCGAACACACGTTCATTTATCTTGAGAATATTTAACCGTCTTGGAACGAATGGAGCAAATGTTGATTTTTGCTCTAAAACGTGTTGCCGTTCGAGCTGAACTTCTGTCTGGTCTACATGGAGACCAGCATCCAGACAGGCGTCTCCAGCTCGCTGACAGCTCCTCGCTGTCTCCAACATGTCAATTTGAGCTTCCTCTGCCAGCGAGACCTCTGTCTGCCATTAACCGCTCGAGTGTCTGCAGTCTACCTGTCCTGAGCTCACCTTTGATCTGCATTCACATTTAAATGTGCTGGACTCGTGTTGGCCACGTATTGTGCTCTTAATGTCTGAGACGCTCTTAAAACAGTGTACTTCACTGGATTATCTCACATTAGTGCTCGTATCATTTGCATTTATAGCCCTTGACTTCTGCAGTCTCTCTGTGTCTATGAATGCCGCTCGAGCAGCGTCTCTTGCTTTGTTTGTGGCTTACACTGGATTGATTCATATAGATTTCATTATTGGCAGATTTGTGTTTGATTTGTTTAAGGCTTCATTCACAAACCTCAAAGGTTGTTTTGAGTTTTCACACAATGAGATGTTCTTTCCACTTTTCAACTAGTGATGACGTCTTTAAAAGCTCTGCGGGAATATAGAAATGTATATGTATGACTGAAACAGATTTCACAGATTTATGTACATTTTCAGGCCTGGAAATCACATTTCTTTATATTTTCTATATTTTGAAGGCCACGAGGAGACTATAATATTTCATATAACATAAATTCCGTGATGAATATACATTTTTGACTTAATTTTAAGATTCATATATATATCCTATTTATTTGTACAATGACCTCGAGCTTTCTTATTTCTTATTGGTTTTGAACACACGTAATTTAGTGTAAATCTGTATGTTTAGTGTATCTACGCTTTGGCAATGTAAAAGCTCTTGAATCCAAGGTTATTTTAGTTTGAAACGTTTGAAAACCTCAAAATTATTGGAAAAACTGAAATGTTGCCTCAAAAACTATGTGCAATAAAGCACTACAGTTATAATAATAAAAATAAAGAAGTAATTCATCTTATATATCTACATTAAAAATAAACCAATCAGTTATCAAATGACAAAAACATAAACCAAAATTTCTAAAACTTTAACTTAAACGAACACAAAAAGCAAAAATTAAAATAGTAATAAAGCTCGAATCAAAACTATAATGACATCTTTTGAGTAGCCTTACACATTTTCCTAACCTATGTGGAACTAACTTCACTTGAGACTCTGGAAAGTGTGAAAAGCTGCTCGCAGACCGACATAAAACGCTCCGAGACACACTCGAGTCGTTGCCACGTGTCTGACAACAGCCTGATGCCCGAGCTGGAGCCCGCTGGAGGATAGTTCTGTCTGCGCTCCAGACGTCTCGAATCTGTCTCGTATCACTTGCCAGAGCCGTATTAAAATCTTCAACAGGTTGAATGTGATGAAAAGTTGTCGTGGGAAGCGCACGGTCAGACAGATTAATGGCCGGCTCTGGTCCTGTCGGCCCCAGTCTTCCGGGCCTCTTTACTGCAGGTCTGAGTCGGGACAGACGGCAGCTACTGAGGGACCTAACCGAGCAATTAGAGACACATACCCATTTAGGAGAACAATAGAGTGCATGCGTTAAGTTAAGCACCCCCTCTCGTCGCTGATTACCCCCCGGCTACTTGTTATTCTTTCTAACGGCCCTCCTGCCCCTCTCTGGGGTTTGTGTTTGGATTGTTTATATGGGAAGGCTAATGAGAGTCATTCAGTCGGTCTGTGATCAGGGTTGAAGAGAAGACAGCGTCTACTTGACTTATCCCATCACATAAACATAGAAATGAAGCATCGATGCTGTGATGGATAGAATGATTTGCATAGATTCCATTTCAATAGTATGACTGACATCGGCCGAGTGTATGAACATTGAACAGACACACACCGTAGATTTTAAATGAGGAACAACGTTTAGAAATGATGTTTTTGAAGTATTGATTTACATGTACAAATGCCAGAAGTGTTCTGGGAGAGTTTGGTTTAGGATTGGGGAATGAAATATATAGTATATGTACGGTATAAAAGTCAATATATGTCTATGGAAAGACATGAAACATTGGAATACAATACGTCCGTCTGTCTTTTTTGACATTTTTTAGGCTTGTCTTCTCAAATACAATGAAACTTTTCTCATTAAAAACAAATGAGTTACATGATTGTATGGAAATTAGTATACAGATCAAAAAGACTTTAAAACTTTACAACACTTCACTGTATAATGCAAATAAACTGTTTTACAATTTATACAGAATTTTATCTACAAATTTGACGAAGGGTTTCTTAGATGTCACATCCCCGAACTTGTTTAATGCTATTAACAATTTGTTGTTTTGAAATACAATCATGAAAAATATTGATAAACATTGAGTTCTTTTGCATGAAATTTTAAAGTTACATTTATTTACGACCATTGATTTCTGTTGAGAAAGTTATGTATGGACATTCCCGTTTTTATGTATTTTTATGAACAAAAACAGAAAACCGAGGAAAATAGATTGGTGGAGAGTCTGAAGAGAACACCCTGCCCAATTAAGTTCTTTGAATTTTAAATGTTTGTTTTGAATTGATATTCCTTGAAAAGGTCATGTACATTGAGATTACCACATTAAAATGAATGGTGTATGAGTATATAACAGTTTATGTGACAAATAAAACATTTAATCTTGAATAACATGTTGTGTTTGTGCAACATTTCATAAGTTTTCTCTCTCTGTTCACAAATATAATGTGGTTAAGTCGGCCTTAAACGGAAGTAGCGATAGTTTTTTCTTCCCTATCGTGACGTTTATCCGAGTGAAACAACTTCTGAAATGAATATAAATGTGGGCAGGATTTAATTTCGTTTATCGAGTACTGATTGGGTCATTAAACGTTGGGTGTTGCCAACAAAATGGATTCAGAATTTTTTATTCCAATCTGTCAGTCATGCAGCCCCGCCCTCACGCCATTCTGCGTGAACAAGAGGGGGAGGAGGTTAACGTTTTTAATTAAAAATTACACGTCCAAAATATTCATTTAAAACTCATGATGTGCTCTGCTAAATCATTTATAATTAATACAGCAACACTGTGTAAATCAATCTGAATTGACAGTTTTAATTTCATGGTGACTTTAAATTGTGAACAGGCTGTATAAAGTCGTGTTAAAACGTCAAGTTAAAAGTCCTTATGTATATTTTTTATTTGACTTATCACAGCAGCAGGGGGCAGTACAGAGTCACAGCAGCAGGGAGCAGTACAGAGTCACAGCAGCAGTACAGAGTCACAGCAGCAGGGAGCAGTACAGAGTCACAGCAGCAGGGGGCATTACAGAGTCACAGGGGCATTACAGAGTCACAGGGGCAGTACAGAGTCACAGCAGCAGTACAGAGTCACAGCAGCAGTACAGAGTCACAGCAGCAGGGGGCATTACAGAGTCACAGGGGCATTACAGAGTCACAGGGGCATTACAGAGTCACAGGGGCAGTACAGAGTCACAGCAGCAGGGGGCATTACAGAGTCACAGGGGCATTACAGAGTCACAGGGGCAGTACAGAGTCACAGCAGCAGTACAGAGTCACAGCAGCAGTACAGAGTCACAGCAGCAGGGGGCATTACAGAGTCACAGGGGCATTACAGAGTCACAGGGGCAGTACAGAGTCACAGCAGCAGGGGGCATTACAGAGTCACAGGGGCATTACAGAGTCACAGCAGCAGTACAGAGTCACAGCAGCAGTACAGAGTCACAGCAGCAGTACAGAGTCACAGCAGCAGGGGGCATTACAGAGTCACAGGGGCATTACAGAGTCACAGGGGCATTACAGAGTCACAGGGGCAGTACAGAGTCACAGCAGCAGGGGGCATTACAGAGTCACAGGGGCAGTACAGAGTCACAGCAGCAGGGGGCATTACAGAGTCACAGGGGCATTACAGAGTCACAGGGGCAGTACAGAGTCACAGCAGCAGGGAGCAGTACAGAGTCACAGCAGCAGGGGGCATTACAGAGTCACAGGGGCATTACAGAGTCACAGGGGCAGTACAGAGTCACAGCAGCAGTACAGAGTCACAGCAGCAGGGGGCATTACAGAGTCACAGGGGCATTACAGAGTCACAGGGGCATTACAGAGTCACAGCAGCAGTACAGAGTCACAGCAGCAGTACAGAGTCACAGCAGCAGGGGGCATTACAGAGTCACAGGGGCATTACAGAGTCACAGCAGCAGGGGGCAGTACAGAGTCACAGCAGCAGTACAGAGTCACAGCAGCAGTACAGAGTCACAGCAGCAGGGGGCATTACAGAGTCACAGGGGCATTACAGAGTCACAGCAGCAGGGGGCAGTACAGAGTCACAGCAGCAGTACAGAGTCACAGCAGCAGTACAGAGTCACAGCAGCAGGGGGCATTACAGAGTCACAGGGGCATTACAGAGTCACAGGGGCAGTACAGAGTCACAGCAGCAGGGGGCATTACAGAGTCACAGGGGCATTACAGAGTCACAGGGGCAGTACAGAGTCACAGCAGCAGTACAGAGTCACAGCAGCAGTACAGAGTCACAGCAGCAGGGGGCATTACAGAGTCACAGGGGCAGTACAGAGTCACAGCAGCAGGGGGCATTACAGAGTCACAGGGGCAGTACAGAGTCACAGCAGCAGGGGGCAGTACAGAGTCACAGCAGCAGTACAGAGTCACAGCAGCAGTACAGAGTCACAGCAGCAGTACAGAGTCACAGCAGCAGTACAGAGTCACAGCAGCAGTACAGAGTCACAGCAGCAGGGGGCATTACAGAGTCACAGCAGCAGTACAGAGTCACAGCAGCAGGGAGCAGCAGCAGTACAGAGGCACAGCAGCAGTACAGAGTCACAGCAGCAGGGGGCATTACAGAGTCACAGCAGCAGTACAGAGTCACAGCAGCAGGGAGCAGCAGCAGTACAGAGGCACAGCAGCAGTACAGAGTCACAGGGGCAGTACAGAGTCACAGCAGCAGGGAGCAGCAGCAGTACAGAGGCACAGCAGCAGTACAGAGTCACAGGGGCAGTACAGAGTCACAGCAGCAGGGAGCAGCAGCAGTACAGAGGCACAGCAGCAGTACAGAGTCACAGCAGCAGGGGGCAGTACAGAGTCACAGCAGCAGTACAGAGTACAGGGTGCTCAATAATACAGTTAACTCTGCCTCTGTAAGGCAATTTTTAAATATAAATACTGTATTTGTAAATACGATTTCAAAGCATATTTTGGCATACAATAGATATGTGTCTATAAAACTACTAAAATGAGGACACCCATGGAAATTAAGAGTTTTATTACTCGTACAAATAAATTTTCTTGGTACTAAAAACCTCCCGTGACGTTCCGCACATCTAAATACGCAAGCAAAACACATGCACGTTTGACTTGAAGTTCTTTTTATGGAGATTTCTGACATTGTCAATGTTGTAGACGCTACAAATATTTAGATAAAGTAATTTCCTTTCTGCTTAATCGATTTATTGTTGTAGGCCAGTTTCATATTCACAAATGTCGATGGTCAAAAAAGAAACCCAACTTTACACAGGCTGTGTCAATATTTTAAACCATTGAAGTGTGTAAGGAACTCTTTAGACTTTTTTATTATTATTATTTGTATGTATACAATGTTGTTTGTTAACCTGAATCGTCCCATGCTGTTGATAATCAAGCATGAATAAAAAAATAGAAAGAAATAAGTCATTTAACGTCGATGCGTGATGACGTCATGGCGCGTTTCCCTGAAAGCGCTTAACCGAACCGCGTAAACATCGACGCGATAGTTTCGAGCTTCGCTTTAATAATGAGGTCATCTAATAGACTTCCGTCGATTTACGCAATAACTGTGAGTTTCTCGTCACGGTGATGACGGATAAGCAGTAAACTAGCATCACGCGCGTGATGTCATGATAGTTCACCGTTTAGCGACGACGACTGACCCTCACAAACACAACAACAAACCTGTACACGCACAAGCGCGGTCGCGCGCACGCACGCACACACACCGTGCGCATGCGCAGTCCCCGCCTGCCCGCAGCAGCTCGGTCCGTGGCGGCTGCTGCTGTTTCTGTCCGCCGTACCGAAGATCTCCGTGTTTCTGCGCTCGCGTTCTCGCCCGTCGTCGATGCGTCCGAATCCGTCCTCCGGGCCCGCGCTGCTCGCTCCGAACGGGCGCTAAAGGCACATGTGATCCCGTCACCGGGCGTTATGCGCTCGGATGAGGCCTACACGCTGAAGCCGTCCTGCTCTTCCTCATCCTCCTCATCCTCACCGTGATGGCAGATGATCAACAGCAGCAGCCCGGTGCTCTCGGGTTCCTGCAGAGCCCCGAGGCGACTGCGCTGCAGTACGATAAAATCAAGAACTCCATTTGGTGAGGAGTCCGATCGCGGTCCGATCTCGAAAACACATCAGCGCCGTCTGGTGCACATCTGGGCGCCGAAAGGGAGGGGATGGCACCTGCGTGCATGTGATGTCTTGCGTTTGATGTTTTGCATTGGCGTGGCGATGTGGCCGGTTTTTTGATGTCGTCAGACGTCTGATCGCTGTCTGATCTCAGAGACACAGCAGCACCATCTCGTGCGCATCTGTCCACAGACAGAGAGCGAGCGCACCTTGCATGCGACTGATGTTTTTCATTTGCATGCAGATATGACCGGTTTTGTACCTCTGATGCTGCTGGCTTGTTTACATGAAGTGTTGCGGTGGATGTCTTTATGTTATTGCATGAGGATGTCTGATTGTTGATGTCTGATTGTTGATGTGTGCTGTCATGGCATTGCTAGGAAATGATGTCTGATTTCGTTGCTCGAGGTGGCAGGTGCATCGCATGCAACGTCTGACTGTTGTGTGATGTCTGTGCACGGATCGTTGATTTGATTAAATGGGATTTATATATATTTTGTATTTGTCTGATTGCATGGGTTGTCTCATGTGGATGCACGTGGGGTCTTGTTTATTTCTATATCTGTGTTTCTATTGGCCTGTGTAATACATATATTACAGTGTATACAATTTAAATAAGTCAAATCTAAATGCACGGCGCTAATCTTTGTTTTTCTTGTTTTACAGCAAATCTGTACAATCAAAAGTGGAAACTATATTGGTAAGTTTTTTTCACGAAATATAAATCTTCACGTCATATGAATTGTGTGTGCCATGTTAGGAGCTGCTGTAAAATCAAACAAACACGCTTGTGTTCCCAGTCTATTGCCTTTATTTTTCAAATTGTTTGTGACGTCTGTGTATGATGCCAAAAAGCTCAAAACTTGCCTTTTACTTCATACAGAACTTATCCAGCTGTTTAAGTGTGTGCACTAGGAAAGAATTGGCGTAAAGTGCACTTCACATTACATAGTGTGTGTATACTGCTTACTGAAGTTGAATGTGGAATTATGTACACATTTTAAACTTGAATACATATTTAGTTGTGTCTAGTATACATTAAGACTGTAGTGTACTTTAGTATTCATTTTTTCGGGCTGTAGTGTAAAGTCTTTAGGAGTATAGTAGGCCTACACGTAGTTTTGGACTATAGTATACATTGTTTTAGGTTCTAGTGTATTGTAGGACTGTGTTCTCGGTTTCGTACTGGATTGTTTAAGAGTGACACTATAGTAAGTACTGCGGTATACATTGCAGTTTGGATCGTAGTATACAGGTTTCAGACTGTGACATACATTAGTACACAGCGTCCAGTTTTCATCTGCAGTTTTTGTCCATTTTTTCTGAGAGTGACATTGTCCGATAAGCGTGCGCACTTTGTTATTTAAAGTATGGGATTTAAAAAGTAAATATTGTTTCGTGTGCAGTGCATCGTGGGATACAGGAGCGTGCAGCGTTCTCTCTCTGGTTGTGTATTTTACACATATTTGCAAATGTAGTGGGTGATTCAGGCATCCCGAGGTTTCAACATTTCTGCAATGCAAATTTAACGAACGTTTACTTTTCAGATGCAAAAACAAAACGAAAGCTGTGAGCGCACTTGATTCATAAAAGTTTGGGTTATGAACGGTAGTCATGAATGGTGTATGATGTCGTCCTGTAGTTTTCTGGGACGGGCTGATAAGATTGACGTGTTTGTTGGCAAGACAACGAGATGTTTTTTATTAATTATTTTAACTCCCTGCAGTCTAACTGATGTTAACAGATCCTTCAGCAAAGTGAGAGAAACCAGATAAAATATCCTCAACTGTAATTGTATCCTCGACAAAGCAACAAGCACACATCATGTGTTTGTCATGGCATTTGTAGTTATGTTAACAGTGATTTGAGGAAGTCAGATCATTTGTGGCTCTCAGGATTCATTCATGTGTGCTGCTGTTGTTCTTCAAGCGAACAGATTCTCTTCTTAGGAGACAATCGCATAAAAAAAACCTTTCGAATGTTTGTGTCAAATATTAGAAGTCACACAAAACTCACCATAAGAACATGTTTTATCCATGGAAAGTCACGCACGTTATTAAGGGACACGCGCTGTACATTCTACAGGGCTCGGTTGTTCTTTTATAACATAATATAAAGCAAATAAAGAACGTTATTTGAAAACAAATTTTTGCAAATGTGAAAATACTGATTGTAGTTTATCGACTTATACATCCATCCAGAGACAAAGTTATTTCAAAGTGAAATAATGTTGTTCATCTGATGTTGATTATTGGGCTATGCAATGTTGTTTTTGTGTCGTTTTGAATGGCAATTGCACTGGATTTGCTACACCAATCTGGCAACCCTTGCAGAATATACTTCATGATTTATCTAACTTGTATAAACTAAAGTTATAAACCATTTTAATGTGTACAGTCAGGATGGCCAAATAAATAGTCTGATCAATTTTAATTCCTAGAAGTTTCCATCTGTTGGTTGTGTGTTCATGCTTTCCAGTGTTTTGACATGAATTCATCCATCATTTGGTAATATGGCAAATACTAATACTCACAATATTGTCTGCGTGTTTCCTTTATGTGGCACGCCTTCACATCACATTTCTGCATAATGCACATAATGCATTGCATTGCAGTGTTTGATTAATTTACATTGATATGGAAATATATACGTAGATGGACAATAATAAAATCATGTTGTATTCGGTCGTCTCTAAACGAGACTAATAAAACCTGCAAAGTGCTAAATGAATGTGATGGAAATGGTGCGGTGGATAACTTGTAAATGGAATTGTTGTTTCTGTCTATTGATCATTTTGCACATACACGTGTACTATTTACATATGAACTCACACAGTATATTCGAGGTGTTTTTTATTTATTTGACATTTATGCATTTGGCAGATGCTTTTATCCGAAGGGATTGTATAGAATGATACTATACATTTGTATGTATGTGTAATCCCTGGGATCGAACCCATGACCTTGCGTTGATAGCACAGTGTTATACCAGGAAAGCTTATTTATTGTATTACTTTTTACTTTTATTTAAGCAATACTTGTTCTGTGTTTATTTATTCTTTTAATTTCATAAATGTTTTGAGTATTTGTGTTCCCTGGGGGTCAAACCCGTTTTCTATCATCTGAGCTTGTTGAGGACACCTAAAGAACACCTAAATGATGTTGTTTCTGCTTCATCCCTGAACTTCATCGGCTTTTGGGTACAAAACAAAAACATTCACAAAGGACTGTAGATCGCTTGTGTAAGTGTAGAGCGTATGCGGTTGGTAAGGAACATTGTGTTCATTTAGAAGGTGTGGTCAAAGCTTTGGACGTGGCTCATCCAATCAGAATTAAGATGTAAACATTTGTCATTCTAAATATAGTTCAATGCAATTTAGTGTGCAGTACACGGTACAACCTGTGAAATAGTCTGGAAAGATTATTGTGAATAATACGGTTTCTTGCGTGTATGGCCTGTTGCTTCTGTTTAGCCAATCAGAAGAAAGATACAGATTGTTTACATCATGATTTACTGCTACAGTTGCTCCATACATACTTTATATTGTGATAAAACTAATCTTATTTCAAAATCACAGAGATGTGCGTGCATTCAGAGGACACAAGAGATGACGTTATAAATCTTTACAGACAGGGTTATGCTGGATGTCTCTATTGGCTGAGAGCTTCCTTGAAGCCCCACCTGACACGTCGCACTGTGTGTTTAGGAAATAAGATGCGAATTGTCGTTTTATTATTTTTCATGCACATTGTCTGACACGTCTCTCCTCATTCACGAGCACTGGTTTCCCCTAGCAACAACGAGACAAATAGAACAGGAAGAGGTGCGAGGTATTCATTCCCAGCAGCCAATTGAAAGTGAGGTAGGGCGGAGCCCACGCTGAAAAGATGCTACTGTGAGCGTGTCAGTGTTGACATGCATGTTCACTGTCAGGGTTCACATGGCAACCGCCCGAGACTCCTGCAGGATTGTCGTATGCGCAGACACACTCCGGTGTGTTTTTGTGCCCGTAGCGTTCTCCTTCTAGTGCCCGCAGGGGAAGAGAAAACAATGATGTCATGGGCCGTACGAGAACCGGATTGACTGTAAAACAGCCACGTGAACGGTCCAGTTCAAGGTTGTTATTATTAAAACAAACACGTTCAATTTATGATTTTAAAAACGAAAAGAAAATAAGTTGAGCCAAATACAAACTGAAAATAAATTAAACAAAAAGAGTTGTACAAACACGAAAATAATGCAAAAAAGTTAAACACTAAAACGAATATGAAAATAAAAGCTTTAATCAAAATAAAATACTAAATCAAAAGTATAATTGAGTCTTAAACTATAATTTTGAAGATCAGGGGCCTTAAGGACCCAAAATAGCCCGATTTCTCACTGAAATAAACTTATATTATATAACAATTCTTTTCATCTTTTAACATGCGGTCATGTGATTAAAAATGTTGTGATGTTGTGAATAAGTGGCGGTTGGCTTGACATCAGTGTCTTGTCACTTGTGTTTTATTTCAATATAATGCAAACTTATGCTCTTCTCGTGTGTTTTATTCGCGCAGCAAGATGTTGAGAAGTTTACAGACATTGAGAAACTCTACCTCTACCTCCAGTTGCCTTCTAGTCCCAGCAGTGTCCATGAGAAAAGGTACATCCTACAATAATATTCTTCATAACATTTAATTTAACATTTTTCTGTTGACTCATAGCATATATATCTCATATTTACATTTGAATGTGGTCTCTCAATGCATATTTAGTGACCCTTATGAAAATTAAATGTGGTTTAACTGTGGTTGTTTGGTTTATTCCTAGGAAAACTATGGTTACTACACAATAATAAAACCATGCTTAATTTTCTAAAGTGTAAACATGCACAAAAGTCTGAGTTGACCACGATCATTAAAATGTTTCCGTTGTCATTTCTCCTACTTTTGCATTTGTTGTTTGTTTCTATGCATTGACAGTCATATGAGCTAGACATTTCATCACTTAAAGCCGTCTTGTATTTATTATGTAGGGCTGTCAATTTAGCTCATTCATATTGTACGGCCATTTTGTTTTTTAAATGATGTAGTTAACATGTGCGCTAAAGTAACGCCAATTATTTCTGCACCATGACCCAAATGTCATATTTTCCTGCCGATTTGAGATTAACATTGCATTTGTTTATAATGTGAAGCCACATGGATACAGGCAAGGTACTCTGAAAAAGTAATGAATTACTAGTTATTAATGACATATTCAATAGTGTAATTAGATTACTGTACAAATGACTCTCTCTTAAAAGTAAAAAAATGACTTACTACTTTCTATATCCTACATCAACCTTAATTCATGAAGTGATTCAAGGATATACATGAAACCGCTCTTCTTATTCGTTTTTAATACATAAAGTTAGTTATATAATTAACTGACCAACGTATTACAAAAGTGAGAGTTACACATCAAAGGATGGATTTTAAAGTTTTGATGTCAATTCCACTATTGCACACACATATATTACACACAGTATTTAGTTTAATGACATCAGACGTAACTAATGAAATTACATAAAAAACAGAAAAGTAACTAGTTACACCCAACACTGGGTACAGGACACATTTTTGCACTTATCGGACGTATCGACAGAATGCACAAACACATCCTTTGTGAATTGATCCTAAAAAAAATAAAGGAATGATTAAAAAACTGTAAATTGACTTGTTACAAATGTTTATGATGTGTATGTATTTTGTTTAGACAGTTTTGTTCCCAGCAGTTATTAATGTCTTGTGATTAATTGTGATGAATGAATTTGCATATGTCATGGAATTATTATTTGATTGACAGCCCTGAAATTATGACATTGCAATATCAGCGTCTTGTATTTTATCATTTGTTTATTATGTGTCTACCATGTTCACCCCTTTTTCCCAACATGATGTTCCCAACATAGAACTGACACTCAGAGAGGTTCTGCGAGTCCTGCGACATGGTATTAAAACTTTCAAACTATATTAAAGGGAAAAGCATTCTTAAAGGGACAGTGCACCCAAAATCCCATTCTTTACTCGCCCTCATGTCTATAAGAGCTGTAATGACTTTCTTTGGTCTCGCACGTGTCAAACTATTCGGATGACAATTTGTAGCTTTGTGTTTCAAAGACACCAAACTCATCATGGTTTTAGAAGATTTTAGATGTGGCATGGGTTGTTTTATGTACGTCTGGGGCTCGACAGCTCCAGTCCCCATTTACTTTCATTAGATTGAAAGGAACGATGATAATGAATGGGGAATGTCCCTCAGAAATTCCCCTTCTGGATTTCACAGAAGAACTAAAGATATCCTGGTTTAGATTGACATGCGGGTGAATAAACGATGTCAGAGTTTTCATTTTTGGGTGAACTGTGCCTTTTAAGTCTCACAGATTTCTGGGGCTAGAAGATGAATGTTTTAAGCTTTCTTCTTCGGTTTTCTCCCAAGTGACCAGAATTCCATGTCGTCCAGTCGGACTCAACAGATGTACGCTTTCAATTGGATTCGAAATCATTTGGAAGAGCATCCGGAAACCTCGCTGCCAAAACAAGAGGTGTACGATGAATACAAGTGAGTGTGTTACTTTTGTTTACGCTGCGGTTAAAGGCTAAATGTTTGCTTCTGTGAGCTCATCTTGTTGATGTTGTGTTTCAGGAGTTACTGCGACAATCTGGGATACCATCCGTTAAGCGCGGCTGATTTTGGAAAGATCATGAAAAACGTTTTTCCGAACATGAAGGCACGTCGCTTGGGCATGAGGGGAAAATCAAAATATCCTTTTGTGGTGAAAGTTAAAGCTGTCAACATTGAGGGCACAAGTGTATTTCATAAATCATTATTTAAATGAAGGTGTCTTGACTTGAGATTTGAGGTAAAGTGTGTAATGTGTAGTGTCACCCAACAAACCTGCTAAAATGGATACGTTACCCTTAACCGCGAATCACGTACTGCTACAGCGGTCTGAGGAAGAAAGCGCTGGTGCACATGCCGTCACTTCCTAACCTGGATTTACACAAAACCGGAGATGGGGTCAGTATCCCCTTTCTGTCAAATCCAAAATAAGACTTATTTTAAATGTCCTAATAACAGCAACATTTAAAAAAAGTTTTTACATTGTCATAGAAAGTGTTGTTTTCCTGAAATGTCTCTTCTTTCTTCTGCTTCTGTAAGTGTGAGTTGTTGGAATCGACGGGTCAGTCTCCCAGCGCTGAGGACGAGATGCGTTCGGCAGCATGCGGTCTGGTGTGTGAATGGGCCCAGAAGGTTCTGAGTCGTCAGTTTGACAGCGTGGAGGAACTGGCACGATTTCTGCTTAACAGTCACTATATCGGCACTAAGTCCATGGCGGCTCTCACTGTTATGACTGGAACCCCGACAGGCAAGACGCGATAACATTACTCTCATAACTCCACACGTACAAACTTAGTTGTAAGCGGTCTCTAGCCCTATACGGATGGTAATTGTTTCTCATGAGTTTGTCACAGCAGTGATTATACTGTGCCTATAAGTGGTACAGAAAAATTTATTTAATTCCTGTTTATAAACTGAAAAACGTGTATTGGGACGACCCGTAAAATGACGCTCATGACCTTACAGGACTAACTTTTTTACTAGGAGTACTGTAGCTGAAATATTTAGGAGAACCGACTTCCTTGTAAATGTTGAAAATATCGAAAGTCCCCATTAGAAACAATTACAGGAGACACTTTAAATTCTGTGTGAAGAAAAATGACATTAAGTGTTTGTAAAGGTGTGACAACCTTATTTTCTGTTTGTATGTGTTGTATTTTTGATTTCTAGTTTTAACTTTCTAAGTCTTTCAATTTGTAGGAATGAAAACCCCAACGCCGGCCTCTGCGTTTGTGCCAACCGGTGAAGCCAACGCGTTCCAGCCCCAAATGAAGACCCTCCCTTCACCCTCTGTAGACGCCAAACAGCAACTACAGCGAAAGATCCAGAAGAAACAGCAAGAACAGAAGCTCACCTCTCCTCTGCCCATGGATGCCCAGGCCAGACGGGCGGAGTCGGTGACACCCGGACCCGGGTCCAGTCTCACCTCCTCAAGTCCTGCGTTACTATCCCCTCAGCCTACCATAGGCATTGTGGTCGCTGCTGTACCAAGTCCCATCACAGTAAAAAGATTTTGATTTCAAAGTTATTCAGTTGTGTCCATTGTCAAGATCTAAATTCTTCTTTGTTTACGTCATTTGCAGGTTCAAAGAAACAGACAACTAATGACGTCTCCGAATCCTGTTGGGGCAACAGAGGGAAAAGTTGTACCTGTCAACTTCCAGGTTGTGACGCAATCTGTTAAGCAGTCTCCCAAAACACCCCAGAATGTCTCTGCCAGCCCAGTAGGTGACAGGTTAGCAAGGCACAGATACGCCCAAATATTACCCAAGCCCTCAGCCACCAGCGCCATTGCCCTTCGCTCGCCCCCAACGCTCCTCATCACCAACAGCCCCATCAAGACGGTGATGCCCACGTCTCACGTTAGCTCTGTAAACGTGGTCAAGATGACGGCAATATCTCTAGCACCCAACAGTAGCAGCAACAGCAGTACTACTCCGGCCCCACTGCGGCCTGCCTCGGCTGGAATCAGTAGCACAGTTTCCCAAGAAGAGACACTGCAAGCTCAAAATGGTGCGTCTGCTATGGTGTCCCATGCACCAGGGGTCTGGAAAGCTGGACGTCCTTCCACGACCCTAACACCATCAGCATCCACCACCACCAGTGAGGTCAGATTTACATTCCAGACTGTGAACGAGAGTAGCTCTGTTGTTGACAAACAAATCACTGCTTCAGGGGCATACATAGGACAAAAGAACGAACGAGCCACTAAATTCAGGGCTTCCAGTGAACCGTCTTTACTTATCAAGGCATCTCCTGTGCCTGAAAGAGTGACAAGGGCCAAGAGTGACTCTGCAACCCCTTCGAGTACAATCATGGGGGCCATTGCCCCAAGCAGCAATAACAACAACCAGCCGGAAAGCACCTTGTATTTAACTGTTACAAACCAGAACGTAGATGCTGAATTGTCATCCATTGCCAGAGTCGCAACTGTAAGCACTTCTCTTAAAGATGCCCCTCCAAAAAGCCCCCGAAAACGCTCTGCATCTGTTCTGGAGACACACACAATCCCAGTTAAAAGGGTTTTCATTTCCCAGCAACCTTTGGATTTTAATGCCAATCCGAAGCCTGGTCTCGTAATAGCAGCTAAGAAGATCCAGAGACCTGGAACGCCCGCAAGACCAGAGAGCGCTCCATGCAAAGTGACTCTAAAACAGACCAGCTCCCTTCCAACTCAAATCCTGGCTCTTTCCGATACTCCCATTGGAACTCTGAATGCCTCTCTGACTGTTAATCCTCAAAACTATTCACAAATCAACAATGAAGTTGCTGATGAAACTGTCACAACCGACCACTCCTTACTTCAGCGGATCAGCGAGCATCAACAGGTTTCAAGTGCGGTTTCTCAGGAGGCCTCTGTTGTAAACGAACTCAAGAGCTCATTGCAAGACTTCTCGCAACAGATTCAAGCAGAACACAAGCAGATTGCAGCTATTCCGTTACCGTTGATGGCTCAGGGCCCTGAGGCGTCTGGTCAGCTCACACTTCAGCAGGACATCGTTGATTTCGCTGGAGCTCAAGCTAGCATGGACTATTTCCCATTCAATGATGATGATATGACACAGGACAGTATTGTGGAAGAGCTTGTACAGATGGAGGAACAAATGAAGTTGAATAACAGTTTGCAGTCTTACCTAAGTTGTGTGGACATATCTCTACAAGGTCAAGGTACAGTTGGCCATGGAACTATCATGTCACCTCATCAGACCGGTACACAGTTTTATCACTCTTCTCATAGTAGCGCCACACCGATCCACACGCCAACACCGACGCCCACACCAACACCGACACCTACTCCAACTCCCACCTCCGAAATGCTACCGGGGGGACATAGCTTGACCAGAGAAAGCCCTTGTTCCCGAATAGCACCCGTTACCCCCGTGGACAGCATATTGGGTGGAAGGCATACACCCATCAGCACTCCCCTGTCAAACTGCAGCAGCAGCGTCCCACCGAGCCCTGTTGAGTGCCGCAACCCCTTCGCTTTCACCCCAATCAACTCCAACATAACCGGTTACCACGATACCAGCGTTGTGTCAAGCAGTCCAGTGAAACCCATGCAAAGGCCGATGGCTACCCACCCTGATAAAGCAAAGCTGGAGTGGATCAACAACAGATATAACAGCACTGCAGGGTCTCCTGTCATTTCCAACACCACTACCATTGGAATCCTGCCCAGTTACCAAGATCTAGTTGACGATCACTTCCGCAAACCACATGCCTTCGCCATCCCCGGTCAATCCCTCCAGTCTCAGACGAGACATCAGGAAGGGAATCTGGGAAGGTTGACAACCATGTCTCCAGTGCAACCAACTGCCAAGCAAGAAAGTTTTGCCGTTCCCGCTCCATTAGACAACAAAGGGACAGGAAGCACAACTACATCGGGAGGTGGAACGTTCCGATGTCGAAGCGTCAGCCCGGCGGTTCGGCAGCGTAATCTTAGCGGCACCACCGCACAAACGATCACCACACCAAGGTCTGTTGTTTCTCCCTTCAACTGCCCTCTGACGTCCGAGGTCCTGAGCATTCTCTCCAACAACCAATCAGTGGTCAGCAGCTTAGCTCAGAGGAGCCAATCAGTGCCGCTTAACATCATGATGCAGTCTGAGCTACTTCCTGTCAGTCACCAGGTACAACAAAACAACAGTACTAAGATCACCACAGTGCTCCTTAGCAAGATGGACACCGATGGAGACGATACAGTTCGAGGGCTGGGTGTAAACAACCTTCCCGCCAATTACACAGCACGGATGAACTTAACGCAGATCTTGGAGACAACGCAAGGCTTCCCCGGAGGCCCAAACTATCAAAACCAGCAGCTGCCTCTGGATCCAAGCCCTTCACCTTTTGAACTTTTGACCCAGAAGACGGGTTACCTCATAACCACAGGGGAGGAGCAGGTCACCTTCTCCAGAGACAACGGCCAAGCACAATCAAGCTCCGGACTGCAGCAACAAGAAGAGCTTCAGCTTCAAGAACCACAGCTGGAGCTACAAAATCAACAGCTGCAGCTTCAGGACCAACAGTTGCAGTTGTCAGACCAACAACAGTTAGATGATCCGGATCTCGGCCAACAGCACTTGTTGCCCCAGAGCTCCCAGCAAGATGTTGACAGGGAGCATCAAGAGCAGCTGGATTTCAACTCCACTGTCAAGGACCTCTTGGGAGAGGACAGTCTCAACCCCAGTTCACAGCTCGTCGGGCAGGTGGCGTCTGAACTCAGCGCCGTGGCCTCTGACTTCTCCAGCGATATCCGGTTGACCACCGACCTCGCCAGTAGCATTAATGACCTGAACACTTTGGACACCAACCTGCTGTTTGACCCCAGTCAACAGCAGGACCAATATGAAGACGCCACACTGGAAGAACTGAAGAACGATCCTCTGTTTCAGCAGATTGCAGTGATACTGTGAACTCGGCTGGTTTCGATTGGCTGGAGAACAAAGACCAGCCGACCGTGGAAATGTTGGGATAATGTGATCTCTTGCTCTTTTGTTGTTGTTGTTGATGTGTTGTCGTTGTCGTCATATGCTTTTTGTTCTGTTTTTATTGTGAAATTTGTGTATCCTTTGCATACAAAAATGTTAAATAACGTGTCTGTGCAGCAAAAAAGCTGGACATGGTCCAGTGTGTGAAGTGCCAGCCTTACAGGCATGTGCTTTTCCAACATGTTTTACTGCTTAACAGGTCATTCCAGTAATTTCTCCCTATTCTGGAGTCATTTCCAGCGGTTTCCTCTATATAGGCATCACTCCAGCACAATTTATTGCTAGCATATCTTTTGATTTCATTGCACTGTTTTAACGTCGTAGTGGACGTTGCGGACCCGCAAGTGTCATTTCTCTTGTATTTCAGAGAAATGCAATATTCCATGTGACAAATCATTGACTTTGAGGGAAACTTCCTTCCTAGACAAACAGATGCCTAAATGTGTTATTGGGGCAGATGGCACGTACGACAGAGGTGAAATATCGCCATTTACATATCGTCAATCGTCAGTTCAATGAACTGCAGAGATTTTAGGTGCTATTTGGTGCTGACGTCAACAATCTCATTTACTGAACCGTCATTTGTTTTGTCCAAATAAAAAAAAGTTTTAAGGCCATAACACTTGTACTGTTTAAATCAAAACCGTTGGGGAGGATGAAATCTTTGCTGTATTTGGTTGTTGTTTTTTAAATTAAAAATAGGAAGAATCTGCCTTATTTTACAGTCCCCTCTTATTCCATTTCATCAATTTGAGTTTTTTTTTTTTACTCTTAAAGCACGACATGCGTTGTGTTTCTGGTTGCTAGCCATTCGTCTGTCCAGCGATCATTTCAAACTGGTAGCTTCTTGTATTGTGTGGTATGGTGACGGCTCGATATTCTTTCCAAGGATGTGACAAACTTGAGATGAAATCTGTCTAGTTTCTCGGCCTTAACTCCATACCAAAGAGAAGCTGTTGAAGAACGAAACGAGATGGGGAATCCGTCGCTTGGCCCATCTTTTGGTTTCCCATCATCTGAAAGTGATGGTTTGACATCGTTGAGGTTAAAAGTCGTTCCTGGACTCTTATTTGTGTAAATTATGTATATGACAGACGTGTTGGATGTACAGGTAACTGGAGCGAAGAGCATGTTGTAGAAGGCTGAAGGGTTTCGGCTGTCGGTAGACGTTAAGATAGTGCCGCATTTGTATAAAGGACATCATGAAATTTCCATGTTATCAAGCCGCTGTATAATGGTGATGATTTGTAGGTAGATGAGAGTGCCCTTACCGAAACAGAAGATGCTGTTTATAACGCAGCACGATAGCTGGCCTGTTGCGTTCCTGGCTTTCTGTGATGTACTAGTTGATGCCGTGTCTTTTGAGTCTGTAGCTTGCTGATGTTTTTTTCTTGGGACTTTATCTGTTCCTGCATACGCATATGTGTCGTGTAAACCGAGAGGGATATTATAGCATGATTTATTGAGAAAAAAAAGAAATTCGATACGACTTGAAATTAAAAGCGTTCATTTTATTGTGACATAGCTAAATGTGGTGTGCCGAGACGAATCGACGGAGCAGACACTGGAACGGAGTTGAAATTCAGAAAACGTACAAACGTTCATCTTATTGCACTAAAAGATTTCTTTGTTTTGTTTGTTCATCAAAGTTTTGTCATTGTAAGTCTTTTAGGGACAAATTGGTGCCCGCGTTGTTGTTTTTTCCTTTTGATGACAAATAGCAAACGGGGGAATTACTCAAGACACCATCGACGAATAATTGCGTTGTGTAGCAATGAGCACTAATCTCAATGAGATCCGCCGTGTACAACTTCTCATACATGAGAATAAGAGTTTAAAGTAACGGCGACATGCTTCACGTTATGAAATGACTGTATCTGCGCATGTATGTTAAACTCTCTGTGGTAGCGCTCCCTTAACCATCAGAACGAGAGGTGACGCTACGGTAGTTCTTCAAAAGCTATATGCATTTCATGACGTTTACTAAGTTAAAATAAGTCTGTTTCTGTTCATGAATGTTGTTTCTTTTTTGTTTGTCTCTTTAACATTTCTTTTACATATATCTTCAATTTCCTCCATTTTATATATAATATATGAAAAAACAATGTCTTTATGTGAAGAAAGCTGTAAATATTTTTTATGTTGCGGGCATTTATTAATGCACTGATTTTGTGTTGTTGTTATAGGATTAAGACAACAAACCTGTTTTGATACGTGAGGATTGATGTTTAAGTGGTCATCTGCTATAGAAACGTCTTCATTCTGTTCGTTCAGGACTGTAGATTTGAGCCTCAGATTTGCTGGTTTTTGCTCTTCGTGGACAGTAGCTTGTTAATATTGCAAATGCGTTTCAGCGATGTTTTTTTGTTTGTTTGTATTTCTTTTTCTGTTTTTTCCAATGGAAAGTACTCACAGGTGAGATTTTTTAGTGGTTTTAAAAGCAATAAACATTTTTTTAAACAATAGTATGTTGTGTTTGTGTATGTTCTTGTGTTTGAGAATGATGTCCTCTGCTGGTTTCTACAAGCACTGCAGACCAGATGTGGTTCTCGTGAACTTTGTGTGATGTCACAAGCACGGTCCAATCCTCTGGTTTTAAAATCTAGAAACATGTATTTTCTTTAAAGAAACTTTGAAATGTACACTGTAAAAACTCACTTATTTCAACCTAAAAACCTTAGTTTTAAAGTTGCCTTAAAATTTAAAGTTCAATCAAATTGGCTTTTTAAGTCATTTGAACTTAAATGATATTAATCTGACTTTAAAAAAGCTATTATATTTTCGTTTCATAAATATGCAAAATACAATTTAGTTCAAATGACTCAAAAGGCCAATTTGATGTAAAGGCCTTCATTTTAGATTTTCTTGGTGTATTTATGTTAATTGTGAAAATTTTAATAAATAAAAAAATACACTGCAAGATAAATAAATTGACCATTTATTAATCAACTAATGTTAAAGTTATACAGTATGTGCACCGAAAAGACTTGTATCTATTTTATTTATTTTTGTGGCATTTTTCAGTACAATCAAATTGGCTTTAAGTCATTTCAACTTAATAATTTTACAAATTTCATCTTATTTCTAAAAGTTACAGCAACTCACCATTGGCCAAAATGTAAAATAAAAGTTGAAATGACTTGGAAAAATAATTTTTTACTTAAAATATAAAACGATGTTCTTTTCATAAAAAATGAACAAGCTGAAAAATATACATAAGAAATCACTTTTCAGACTGCGTCAACTTAGTTTATTCCTGACTCAGCAAACAGCACTGATAAATACTCTTCTGCATATTCGATCAAATCTGCTTTTGGACGAATGGGTCTTTATTCCAACCAGAGGTCACAGTAATTCAGCTGCCGCACGGGTCACAGCGATGGGGGTTCACCCTGGACTTGTCTTTAACCAATGAGAACGAAGCTGCCGGGTGCAGTCTCCCCTTTCCCATGACCTGACGCATATTCATACAATGATAATGACTCCTAGCTGTATTGATCCCCATCCGTGATGTCCTCTTGACTGACCGCACGTGTCACTTGACTCACGTCTGTTGCCTCAAAAATAAGACCTCTGTATCTGACATCACATTGCCAGGATATCATAGAGGACCTGCAACCACACAGCAATTTGTGAACCACTTTTACAGTCATGTTCCAATGCCTTTCCATTTTAGTTGCATCAAGCACAAGCCTCTAAATAAATGTACAATTGGATTATAAACTCACAGAATTGCTGCGTTCTTTCTTAAAATGAAAAAGAATGAACATAAAAATGAAGTGAGTGTTGTTGTGAACAGTATCCTTCAGGCTATTCTCTCACAGATGCTCAGATATGAGGATGAGAGTCTCACAGCTGCTGGTCAATTGTCCTGCAGGGTCATAAGTGCATTTACTGAGCATCACATCTCCTCTTTATTGCTTTGAGTTCAGTGTTAGGAATCAGTTGAGCTGTATAGTCACATTATAATCCTGCTGAGAGAGATGTTATGAGTTTTGCACAAAACACACAAAGTATTTGTTGCTCAATTGTTAGAGCATTAGATTAACAGTGCAAATGTTGTGGACTGATCAAATGTATAAGTCAATTTGGACGTCATGTAAGTTAAAATGTGTAATACTGTATATCATATGACTGTGCGCAACGGTGATGTGAAATGTACAGTAATGCTCTCCATGAATACTTGTGGAAGTAACGGATTGATATAACAAGATTGCGTATATTGACATCTTCTGATGGAAGATTCTGGGTTATGGTGGGGGTCTTGAATAACGTGTGTCACGGGTGCGAGTGTGCAGAGAGAGAGAGAGAGAGAGAGAGAGAGAGAGAGAGAGAGAGAGAGAGAGAGAGAG